>NC_061510.1:194873779-194954172 GCF_022539505.1 Lolium rigidum | reverse complement strand
CGGCTACAAAGCTTCTTGATGATATGATGATAAATTACTCTGAATGGCGCATCGAAAGGACTCCACAAGGTAAGAAGGTAAATTCCGTTGAAGAAACCTCCTCCTTGAGTGATAAGATTGATGTGATTATGTCTATGCTTGTGAATGGTAGATCTAATGTTGATCCTAATAATGTTCCTTTAGCTTCATTGGTTGCTCAAGAAGAGAATGTTGATGTGAATTTCATTAAGAATAATAATTTCAACAACAATGCTTATAGGAATAATTCTGGTAACAACTATAGGCCATATCCTGCTAGTGGTAATCCTTATGGAAATTCTTATGGTAGATCTGTTTTGCCTAATGAGGAAAAGATGCTAGAAATTGAAAGAGCTACTAAGAGCTTTATGCAATCACAGTATGAGAAAAATCAATTGTTTACTAAAACTATGAATGAACAATCTGCTTTGTTAAAAAATATAGGGAATCAACTTGAAAATTTGAATATGGAGATTTCTGGTTTGCAAACTAAACTTTCGAATGCTGAAAACCGAATCTCATACATGTCTGAGTCACAATATTCTTTAATTAATAAAATGGCTGCTAAACCCGAGGATAATGATAACAAAATTGTTACTACAGCAAACGCCATACAAGTTCGAATTAATGAAAATATTAGATTGATGGCTGAATTGCATGCTAGGTGGGAAAGAGAAGAAAACGAAAAACTAGATAAAGAGAATAATGTAGCTAAAGTTTGGACTATTACCACCACTAGTAATGTTGATGCTTCACATGTTGCTACACCTCCTACTATCAATGGTAAAATAATTGGTGTTTGCAATGTTTCTACTCCTAGTGCAAAGCATGCAAAATTACCTGAAACTGCTAAAACTGCTGAAACTGTTTGTGATAAAACTGCTGAAATTTTTCAAAATATTAGGGACAATGATCCCATTGCTGTAGATCATAATGGTTTAGATTTTGATGATTGTCACATCTCTGAAGTTATAAAGTTCTTACAAAAACTTGCTAGAAGTCCCAATGCTAGTGCTATAAATTTGGCCTTTACAAAACATATTACAAATGCTCTCATAAAAGCTAGAGAAGATAAACTAAAACTTGAAACTTCTATTCCTAGAAAGTTAGAAGATGGTTGGGAGCCCATCATTAAGATGAGGGTCAATGATTTTTATTGTAATGCTTTATGTGATCTTGGTGCATGTATTTCTGTTATGCGTAAGAAAATCTATAATATGCTTGACTTGCCACCATTGAAAAACTGTTATTTGGATGTTAATCTTGCTGATAACTCTACAAAGAAACCTTTGGGGAGGATTGATAATGTTCGCATTATGGTTAACAATAACCTTGTCCCCGTTGATTTTGTTGTCTTGGATATTGAATGCAATGCATCTTGTCCCATTATATTGGGAAGACCTTTTCTTCGAACTGTTGGTGCTACTATTGATATGAAGGAAGGTAATATTAAGTATCAATTTCCTCTCAAGAAAGGTATGGAACACTTCCCTAGAAAGAGAATGAAGTTACCTTATGATTCTATTATTAGAACAAATTATGATGTTGATGCTTCATCTCTTGATGTTACTTGATTCACACTTTCTGCGCCTAGCTGAAAGGCGTTAAAGAAAAGCGCTTATGGGAGATAACCCATTATTTTACTACATCACTTTTCTTTTATATTAGAGTCTTGGAAGTTGTTACTACTGTAGCAACCTCTCCTTATCTTTATTTTATTGCATTGTTGTGCCAAGTAAAGTCTTTGATAGTAATGTTGATACTAGATTTGGATTACTACGCAGAAATAGATTTCTTACTGTCACGAAATTGAGCAGCCCCGTCTGTAGGTAACTCATAAAATTCTGCCAATTTACGTGTGTGATCCTAAGATATGTACGCAACTTTCATTCAATTTGAGCTTTTTCATCTGAGCAAGTTAAGTGCCCAGAAAAATTCGTCTTTACGGACTGTTCTGTTTTGACAGATTCTGCCTTTTAATTTCGCATTGCCTGTTTTGCTATGTTTGATGGATTTCTTTGTTCCATTAACTTTCAGTAGCTTTGTGCAATGTTCAGAAGTATTAAGAATGATTATGTCACCTCTGAATATATGAATTTTCAATTATGCACTAACCCTCTAATGAGTTTGTTTCGAGTTTGGTGTGGAGGAAGTTTTCAAGGGTCAAGAGAGGAGGATGATACAATATAATCAAGAAGAGTGAAAAGTCTAAGCTTGGGGATGCCCCGTGGTTCATCCCTGCATATTTCAAGAAGACTCAAGCATCTAAGCTTGGGGATGCCCAAGGCATCCCCTTCTTCATCGACAACTTATCAGGTCACCTCTAGTGAAACTATATTTTTATTCAGTCACATCTTATGTGCTTTACTTGGAGCGTCTGTTTGCTTTTGTTTTGTTTTTGTTTGAATAAAATCGGATCCTAGCATTCTTTGTGTGGGAGAGAGACACGCTCCGCTGTTGCATATGAACACATGTGTTCTTAGTGCTACTTTTAATGTTCAGGGCGAAGGTTGAAAACTGCTTCGTTCATTTGTTATATGGTTGGAAACGGAAAATGCTTCATGTGGTAATTGGTATAATGTCTTGAATAATTTGATACTTGGCAATTGTTGTGCTCATATAGATCATGTTTAAGCTCTTGCATCATGTACTTTGCACCTATTAATGAAGAACTACATAGAGCTTGTTAAAATTTGGTTTGCATGATTGGTCTCTCTAAGTCTAGATATTTTCTGGTTAAGGTGTATGAACAACAAGGAAGACAGTGTAGAGTCTTATAATACTTGCAATATGTGCTTATGTGAGTTTTGCTGTACCGGTTTATACTTGAGTTTGCTTCAAACAACCTTGCTATCCTAAGCCTTGTATTGAGAGGGATTACTTCTCGTGCATCCAAATCCTTGAGCCAAAAACTATGCCATTTGTGTCCACCATACCTACCTACTACATGGTATTTCTCTGCCATTCCAAAGTACATTACTTGAGTGCTACCTTTAAAATTCTATTCTTTGTCTCTACAATACATAGCTCATGGGAAAATAGCCTTAAAAACTATTGTGGTATTGAATATGTTGCTATGTACTCCCTCTATTCCATTCTATAGTGCCTATAGTTTTTTGGCACGGAAATTAGCGTAAGAGTATTATTTAAACAAGACCCCTAGCTGAACGATTTGAGATCAACGTAAAATTTGGGAAATCCATATCTACTAACTTACCATAACAAATTTGGCACCTGGATGATTTGAGAGCTGAACGGGGAGGGGGTAATTGAGAAAAATCTAAGCTACAACCTTATATTCTGAAACAAATGCCAAAAATCTATAGGCACTATAGAAAGGAATGGAGGGAGTATCTTATTTCTTATAAGTTGCTTGTTGAGCGGTAACCATGTTTCTGGGGACGCCATCAACTTTTACACCTTTGTTGGATATCATGTGAGTTGCTATGCATGTTCGTCTTGTCTGAAGTAAGGGCGATTTTCATGATCAAATGGTTTGAGTATGCATATTGTTAGAGAAGAACATTGGGCCGCTAACTAAAGCCATGAATCATGGTGGAAGTTTCAGTTTGGACACAAATCCTCAATCTCTTATGAGAATATTATCTGTTGTTAAATGCTTAAGCATTAAAAGAGGAGTCCATTATCTGTTGTCTATGTTGTCCCCGTATGGATGTCTAAGTTGAGAATAATCAAAAGCGAGAAATCCAATGCGAACTTTCTCCTTAGACCTTTGTACAGGCGGCATAGAGGTACCCCTTTGTGACACTTGGTTGAAACATATGTTATGCAATGATAATCCGTGTTAGTCCAAGCTAATTAGGACAAGGTGCGGGCACTATTAGTATTCTATGCATGAGGCTTGCAACTTATAGGATGTCTTATACATAACACATATGAATTATTACTACCGTTGACAAAATTGTTTCTATGTTTTCAAAATGAAAAGCTCTAGCACAAAAATAGTAATCCATGCTTCCTCTGCGAAGGGCCATTCTTTTACTTTATGTTGAGTCAGTTTACCTACTTCTTTCTATCTTAGAAGCAAGCACTTGTGTCAACTGTGTGCATTGATTCTTACATGTTTACCTATTGCACTTGTTATATTGCTTTATGTTGACAATTATCCATGAGATATACATGTTGAAGTTGAAAGCAACCGCTGAAACTTACATCTTCCTTTGTGTTGCTTCAAAGCTTTCTACTAAGAATTTATTGCTTATGAGTTAACTCTTATGCAAGACTTATTGATGCTTGTCTTGAAAGTACTATTCATGAAAAGTCTTTGCTATATGATTCAGTTGTTTAACCATTGTCTTTACCATTGCTTCGAATCGCTGCATTCATCTCATATGCTTTACAATAGTATTGATCAAGATTATGATAGCATGTCACTTCAGAAATTATCCTTGTTATCGTTTACCTACTCGAGGGCGAGTAGGAACTAAGCTTGGGGATGCTTGATACGTCTCAAACGTATCCATAATTTCTTATGTTCCATGCTACTTTTATGATGATACTCACATGTTTTATACACACTTTATGTCATTATTATGCATTTTCCGGCACTAACCTATTGACGAGATGCCGAAGAGCCAGTTGCTATTTTCTGCTGTTTTAGGTTTCAGAAATCCTACAAAGGAAATATTCTCAGAATTGGACGAAATCAACGCCCAGGGTCTTATATTTCCACGAAGCTTCCAGAAGACCGAAAGGGTTACGAAGTGGGGCGACGAGGCGCCGACACCACAGGGCCGCGCGGCCTGGGTGGGGCCCGCGCTGCCCTATGGTGTGGGGCCCTCGCACCGCCTCCAACCCTACCCTTCTGCCTACTTAAAGCCTTCGTCGCGAAACCCCCTGTACCGAGAGCCACGATACGGAAAACCTTCCAGAGACGCAGCCGCCGCCAATCCCATCTCGGGGATTCAGGAGATCGCCTCCGGCACCCTGCCGGAGAGGGGAATCATCTCCCGGAGGACTCTTCATCGCCATGATCTCCTCCGGATTGATGTGTGAATAGTTCACCCCTGGACTATGGGTCCATAGCAATAGCTAGATGGTTGTCTTCTCCTCATTGTGCTATCATGTTAGATCTTGTGAGCTGCCTATCATGATCAAGATCATCTATTTGTAATGCTACATGTTGTGTTTGTTGGGATCCGATGAATATGGAATACTATGTCAAGTTGATTATCAATCTATCATATATGTGTTGTTTATGTTCTTGCATGCTCTCCGTTGCTAGTAGAGGCTCTGGCCAAGTTGATACTTGTAACTCCAAGAGGGAGTATTTATGCTCGATAGTGGGTTCATGCCTCCATTGAATCTGGGACAGTGACAGAAAGTTCTAAGGTTGTGGATGTGCTGTTGCCACCAGGGATAAAACATCGATGCTTTGTCTAAGGATATTTGTGTGGATTACATTACGCACCATACTTAATGAAATTGTCTGTTGTTTGCAACTTAATACTGGAAGGGGTTCGGATGATAACCTGAAAGTGGACTTTTTAGGCATAGATGCATGCTGGATAGCGGTCTATGTACTTTGTCGTAATACCCTGATTAAATCTCATAGTAGTCATGTATGTGCATTGTTATGCCCTCTCTATTTGTCAATTGCCCAACTGTAATTTGTTCACCCAACATGCTATTTATCTTATGGGAGAGACACACTAGTGAACTGTGGACCCCGGTCCATTCTTTACATCTGAAATACAATCTACTGCAATACTTGTTCTTTATTGTTCTTCGCAAACAAACATCATCTTCCACACTATATGGTTAATCCTTTGTTTTCAGCAAGCCGGTGAGATTGACAACCTCACTGTTACGTTGGGGAAAAGTACTTTGATTGTGTTGTGCAGGTTCCACGTTGGCGCCGGAATCCCTGGTGTTGCGCCGCACTACACTCCGTCACGAACAACCTTCACGTGCTCCTTGACTCCTACTGGTTCGATAACCTTGGTTTCTTACTGAGGGAAAACTTGCTACTGTATGCATCACACCTTCCTCTTGGGGTTCCCAACGGACGTGTGTTAACTGCACGCATCACACCGCACCCCACCCGTTGTGCTCGTCTCGGACGCGGTCACCGCTAGGACGCCGCATACTCCCGCCTACTGCCTTCCTTGCCTATAAAAAGCCCCTGCCCTGCTCACCTCCATCCTTTCCGCCTCACACCGTCTCCACTCCCATCTCCTGGCCACCAGAGACGCCACAGCTCTCCCCTTCCCTCGCTGCTCCCTGGAGACGCTGCTGAGCGCTCGCGGTCACCGCAAGGGTGACGAGGAGCCGGCGCTCGCCCCCGACGCTCCCATCTCTTCCTCTTTATTTTCCTGGGATAGCCATCCCTTTCTGGCCCTCACCGTACCCTCCGTTGCCCTCCAGGACCGCCGGAGCTCGCCGCCGTCGACATGCCCGAGGACCTCTGGGAGGGAGTCGCCGCCGAGAGGAGCAGCTGGGGAGGAGGAGAACGCGCCCTGGATGCCCCAACGCGCCCCCGACCCGCCGCTGCTCCGCCCAATCCTCTCCGCCGACCACCGCCGCCGTCGGTAAGCCCCCTGGCCGCCTTCTTCTTCTTTCCCGAGCCGCGCGCGTCCGTGCGTCGCGAGGGAGACGACCATCTGATCGGGTCCTCCCGATCGTGGTCGAAATGCTGCGTGGCCTGCATGGCCACGTCAGTGTAACACCCCAACTTTTGGAACCATGTTTAATTGTCCTTAGTGCAAAAATTAGGGGGAACAAAAACTTTTTCTATAAATTAATTAGATGAATTGCCTTGAGAACACTCCTTCCTAATTTAGTTTTCTTTCTCAAAAACCCTGTTGTTTTTCTTCCCAGTTTTAACCACAAAACCACTTCTTGTTTTATAAACACTGTCCAAATGATTTCTTCAAATAACAAGAGGGAATTATGGATGGTATTTTATCATCTCATTTCCTTCTACCCAAAATCCCTTTTTATAAAAGAATTTCATTCTTTATTTTAAATCCATGATTTTGGTACAGGTGCCATCCTTGCACCTTCTAAAACCAAGCAGCTTAGAGAAAACTCTACTATGCTTTGTTTTGCAAATAGACCTATCTCTTTTTAAACCTCATTTTGTCCCTTTCAAAATGATTTCAAAGGCAAGTTCAATATAAACCCTCTCCAACATTTGATCAACTCCCATATAGTGGTCCATACCAATCCTTCCAAGTTTCATTTCAAATAAAAACCTCTGTTCATCAACCATACCTTGGATCTACCTCTTTCCATCATTTGTTTGTCACAAACAAAGTGATAACAAATTTTCCTTTTGATGCATATCACTCTCACCCTCCATTTCTATCTCTATGTCTCTACCTCCATTGACATTATCTTCTCGACATCATGCCTTGGTCTACACACATGTATGTTGTGCATCTTTTTCATTGTTCACTTGTGTTTGGCAAGGATGGAGCCGGCCATTGTCTATGCATGGCAATTTCGGCCAGCCATTCCTCTCCATTTTCCTTCCTCTACAAGCCTTGCCTCCCAACTAACCCAATCAATAAATGGGTAGCCTCCCAACCAACCAAATCAATGAGGAGGCAGCCAACCATCCTCCCTCTATAAAAGGAGCTTGGCCGGCCACCCCCTCCTCCTCTGCTTCTCATTTTTGACACTCCACTCCTTCCTCCACTCCCTCACACCCCTCTCCTACCTCTCCCAACGAAAATGCTGCTCCCCTAGCTTCCATGGCCGGCCACGGCCATGGAAACCCACCTAGATGAAGCTTCCCTCCTCCCTCAAGCTCCCACTCACATGAGAGCATCCCTCTCACTCTCTTCTCCCCTAACCCTAGTTGAATCCATCTCTCTTTCTCTTTTCCCCTCTCACAAGATTGGATCTTGATGCAGGTGCATGTTGGTCCAAGCATGGAGAAGCTTCACCTATCCTCATATCTGAAGTTCTTGAGCAAAGTTAGTCCAAATCCCTGCAGTAATTTCTGCAATCTTGCTGTTTCAGATCCTGTATGATTTTGTAAAATCCTCCAAAACTTGTGTGCAGGTCTGAACCGAGTGATTCAAAGTTCCACAGATAGATATTGAAAAGATCTACAACTTGGCGTTGGTTTCATCCTCAAATTCTTTACAGATTTTCCTTGGTAAATAATGTTCTGAAAACATGCAGATTCACTATTTGTTAGATCTAAATCTTTCTACCAAACATTCTTGAGAAAATTCAACTCTGAGTGAAAGCCCTCTTCAATACCTTCCTTTTGCCATCGGTTTCACTTCGAATGACATCCTAAAACTGAAATGGTTCACAGATCAAGTTTTGATCAGATCTGAATTTGTCTAATTAAACCCGGAGCTTGGGAACGAATTTTGAATGAAACAAATTTGGTAAGAACCAGCTTTTCAATACCTTTCAGATGCAACGGACCTCATATTTTTAGGATTTTTGTACGATTTTTGGTGAATTAAACTTGTTCTGTGTGTTCTGCAGACATGGTTGTTAGCTTTTAAATCACCAAAAATCCATCTATGATCATAATTGAGTGATTCCAATTTTGTAGTACTACTGGATGTTTTCTTAATCATCTCAAACAAGTTTCAAACATTTATCTGTTCCATAAATCAAGAGATAAAACAAATGGTAAAGACATGCAGTAACCTTGTTAATTCAATTATGAGAGTTTCAGAAACAATTTAAACCCAAATCCAGTTTTGTCAGTATTTCTATTTAAATATCATTCAAATGCCAGTGGTCTCATATTTTTAGGATTTTTCTATGATTTGTGACATACAGATCCTGTTTTCTGTACAGTCAGATTCAAGCAAATTCCTAAATTCGTAGGATTAATATTTTTGGGTGAATCCAATTAGGTTAGTCTTGTATTTATACTGGCCATCTAGGAAAAATATTGTTAGTCTCTGTTCATGCATATTTGTTACTGTTAGTAATATGTATGTGTGACATGGGTTGTTGAAGCAAAACTTTTTGGTTTATTTGAAAACTTTAACCACCTCTTTGTATTAAAATTGGTCAACCAATGTTTTATGATTGCAAAACAAAACCTTTGCAACTTAACCTTAGTTCTATTGTTTGGCTTAAGTTTTCAAATTGTGTGGCATATCATTTATCCTAGTCTTGTGTAGTGTTATGTAAGCTTTATAAAATAGAGAGAATGATTTCCGGCTTTTCCAAAAATGTTTCAAATTATAATATGAATGTTCGTGATGCCAAGCTAATTCACTTGTCCTCTTTATGATGTTATCTACCAGGGGTACTTAGTTGTGCCATGGTGATACCGAGAGAGGAAATTGCTAAGTATGATGCTCTCATGCCTTTATTAGGTAAATCAATGGGGTTTTCTTAAATAGAAATTATAAAGTTTTTTTTTTGAAAATATAAAGTCCTTAGTATCTACAAGTCCTTAGAAATTATAAAGTTGTTTTGTAGTATCTACAAGTCCTTAGTATGTTAGCCCTTAGTTGAATGTTAATTTCTGATTGTTGAATGTTGTTTGGATTGGTGCAATGTGTTGATTGTGTTCCTTTTTCATTTTCCGGCGATAGATGCGAACAATTCCGGAGAAGAAGAAGTGGTTTGGACGAGGATTTTATTTATATTGTTGGTATTCTTTTGATGGAGTTGAAGAAGTCTAGGGACAAATAAGCCAAGGCAAGCCATCTCTTGATCTCTGAATGTTGAATCACATATTGTGGTTAGTTTGTTGTTATTCTTGTCTCTCGATCTATTTTGTGTGGTATCTACTTATGTTGATGGAGCATGCTCACCGTGAGCATGTTGAATTCTCTTTGACACCTCGCCTACCATCCCCTTAGGGAAATGGTGGTCATCATCATGATCTTGGTGTACCCCTCTAAGTGTGAAGGGTGTGCCCACTTATCTTGTGTGTGTCTACCTCTTGACACCCTTTTTGCACCCCTTAGTGGTATGATGGTTAGTATCATGCCCTTGTTATATCTTCTACCTTGTTGATGCTATAGATACTTACTCCCAAGTATGTTGAACCCCTTGTTGATGTTATGCATACTTACTCTCAAGTATGTTGAACCCCTTGTTGTTGTTATGCATGCTTACCCGAAGCATGTATGCCCCCATGACCACCTATTTTATCATCTTCTTCGTGGTATGATGATCAATATCATGACCCTTGTCGAACAATCCTACCTATGTTGTCCCCATGCATACTTATCCTAAGTATGTATGATCCCCTTGACACCTCAATTATCATCTCCTTAGTGGTATGATGGCTAGCATCGTGCCATCGATATATCTTAGCTCTTACATACAACTTTAGGTTGGGAAAACCCCGATGTTTTATGTTTTGGAAAAACTTTGGGAAGATGTTGTCTTGCCCAAGTGTTGTTCAAGAGAAAGGTCTTGATGTTTCGGAAAGTGGTATGGTTGGTTGTGGACAAACAAAGGAAGTGTGGATAAAATGTTTTTAAAGGAGCACTGCGTATAAGTGTACGCCATCCCAACTTTTTATCGCGCAACCACAATACCCTGGTGTGGGACGGGGCTTAGTCCGTAGTTTGTTGAAATTGACGTGAGACACCTTCACAAATCTCTAGGAGGGTCACGATGACCTATGACGCCGGGTTGCGCTCTGAAGGAGGCAATACACTGTATTAACTTATAGCCGGACGATTACTGAGGGTCTTCTGTCGTGGCGCCGGAGATACGCTCAAATAAGGAGGTATGCTGCCGGGGTGCCGGGAAGGGTTAAGCCCGTAGGGAAGGACTCATGTCAAGGGAGACATGCGAAAGGCTATGTCCGAGTTTTTGTCATGGCATAGTTGATATGTGGGGATGATGCCCACATGATGAACTCGCGGATTTTGTGGGGAAAGTGTGCAAACTCTGCAGAGTCAAATCTATTCGAATAGCCGCATCCGCGGTCATGGACGGGTTGAAAAGGCCTACCTTAACCTGGGCTAGTTTTGTTTTAGAAAGGCTTTACAAAGACAAAGAGAAAGTTGTTTTCGGAGTACCGGAAGGGTACGGGAAAGTGGTTGACCATGTGAAGATGGTCGGAAAGGAAATAAAAAGGGTTACCCCCATCCTAGTATTTTATGTTGTAGAACTCTTTTGAATTATCTTCTTCAACAAAGATGTACAGATGTCGTAGTCTATCTTTTGAAGTATCTCCTTCAATAAAGATATAGAGATGTCATAGAAACCTCATAGTGTCCCCTTTAACTGTGATGTCGGGATGCTATATCCACAAGAGAAACTATATCTCTTCACATGCTATATCCACAAGAGAAACTATCTCTCTTCACATGCTATATCCACAAGAGAAACTATCTCTCTTCACATGCTATATCCACAAGAGAAACTATCTCTCTTCACATGCTATATCCACAAGAGAAACTGATTCTCTTCTTCATGCTATTTTCACAAGTGAAATTAGCTCTTACCTCTTGTCATCCTAGATTAGCACTTGTTATCTTGCACTCTTGCAAATTACCTTCTTGATGGTTTGCGAGTACAATTCCATTGTACTCACGGCTTTGTCCCTGGCTATTTACTTGGCCAGACTTGAAGGAGTTCGACTGAAGAAGAAGGACTTGGATGACGTCTATGAGAGCTAGGAACGTCTTCCCATTCAGTTGCCTGTAGGGTTATGGCAGATGACTTGGGCTCTACGCTGATTGAAGTGATTCCGCGACTCTGATGATTTGATTAGGCCCTTCGAGGCTGTTATGTAAAGATCGGTCATGTGACCATGTTGTAATTTTCTTATTTCGTTTTGTAAAGGATGATGTAATTTGATATCAGTTCGGTTATGTGTTCACGACGCACTAATCATGGGATCGTGAACTGTATACATAACAGGGTATTTCGGACAGCTAGTCTGGGGTCCCCACAGAGCTGGTATCAGAGCTATCCTGACTATAGGAGACCTTAGTTAGCATGGACGTTAGTTAGGAAACAAGTACTTGGGCAAAACTATTTACTAAACAAATTCTTTCTTTAGTCGGAAGCATAGCTTCTACTCCTCTTGTTTCTTTAAAACTTCTAAATTCTTGTCTCTCCGCTTGATTAAAATGTTTAAAAATTCTTACTCTCATCCACTTCAAACCTACATATTGGACGATGTCCCCAACTCAGACCGGAGACTCGAACTCAAAGATGGATCAATCCCTCAGGAAGACTCATGTATCTCCAACATCAGCTATTGAAGTTTGGATGCCAACCCATCCGTACGCATATAGGGATGATAATATCATGTCTTTCGTTGTAGCCAAAGTCTGTCAAGGAGCTGACCTTGTTCCTCCGTGGACTTGCACCTTTTTGCAGTAGTCTGGGATCAAGTCCTCAATTCTTGGCTAGTAATTTTTAGGCTAGCTACAAGAACTTGTCGACTTTGGGAGTACCTCGAAGCTACCCTTCTGAAGACCTCACGTCCCCGGTGTTGGAGATATGCCCAAGAGGCAATAATAAAAGTGGTTATTATATATCTTTATGTTTATGATAAATGTTTATATACCATGCTATAATTGTATTAACCAAAACATTAGTACATGTGTGATATGTAGACAACAAGAAGTCCCTAGTATGCCTCTTAAACTAGCTTGTTGATTAATGGATGATTAGTTTCATAATCATGAACATTGGATGTTATTAATAACAAGGTTATATCATTATATGAATGATGTAATGGACACACCCAATTAAGCATAGCATAAGATCTCGTCATTAAGTTATTTGCTATAAGCTTTCGATACATAGTTACCTAGTCCTTATGACCATGAGATCATGTAAATCACTTATACCGGAAAGGTACTTTGACTACACCAAACGCCACTGCGTAAATGGGTGGTTATAAAGGTGGGATTAAGTATCCGGAAAGTATGAGTTGAGGCATATGGATCAACAAGTGGGATTTGTCCATCCCGATGACGGATAGATATACTCTGGGCCCTCTCGGTGGAATGTCGTCTAATGTCTTGCAAGCATATGAATAAGTTCATAAGAGACCACATACCACGGTACGAGTAAAGAGTACTTGTCGGAGACGAGGTTGAACAAGGTATAGAGTGATACCGAAGATCAAACCTCGGACAAGTAAAATATCGCGTGACAAAGGGAATTGGTATTGTATGTGAATGGTTCATTCGATCACTAAAGTCATCGTTGAATATGTGGGAGCCATTATGGATCTCCCAGATCCCGCTATTGGTTATTGGTCGGAGTGAGTACTCAACCATGTCCGCATAGTTCGCGAACCGTAGGGTGACACACTTAAAGTTGAATGTTGAAATGGTAGAACTTGAATATGGAATGGAGTTCGAATATTTGTTCGGAGTCTGGATGAGATCCCGGACATCACGAGGAGTTCCGGAATGGTCCGGAGAATAAGATTCATATATAGGATGTCATTTTATGTGAATTAAAATGACGCGGAAGGTTCTATGGAAGGTTCTAGAAGGTTCTAGAAAAGTCCGGAAGAAACCACCAAGGAAGGTGAAGTCCACATGGGACTCCACCTCCATGGCCGGCCAACCCTAGTGGGGGTGGAGTCCCAAGTGGACTCCCCCTTAGGGGGCCGGCCACCCCCCCATATGGGAGGTGGAACTCCCACCTCTAGTGGGAGTCCTAGCTTGGGTAGGTTTCCCCACAATATGGAAGGTTTTTGGTTCGGGTCTTATTCGAAGACTTGGAGAGAGGGGCCAAGGGGAGGGGGCCGGCCACCCAAGAACCACCAAGGTGGCCGCACCCCTTAGTGGCCGGCGCCCCCTCTCCCCAAACCCTAGCGGCCTCTCTCCTCCACCACATCCCGCACGCTTAGCGAAGCTCTGCCGGACTTCTCCACCACCACCGACACCACGCCGTCGTGCTGTCGGATTCAAGAGGAGCTACTACTTCCGCTGCCCGCTGGAACGGGGAGGTGGACGTCGTCTTCATCAACAACCGAACGTGTGACCGAGTACGGAGGTGCTGCCCGTTCGTGGCGCCGTGATCAAGATCTTCTACGTGCTTTTGCAAGCGGCAAGTGAACGTCTACCGCAGCAACAAGAGCCTCATCTTGTAGGCTTTGGAATCTCTTCAAGGGTGAGACTCGATAATCCCCTCGTTGCTACCGTCTTCTAGATTGCATCTTGGCTTGGATTTCGTGTTCGCGGTAGGAAAATTTTTGTTTTCTATGCAACATTATCCTACAGTGGTATCAGAGCCGTGTCTATGCATAGATGGTTGCACGAGTAGAACACAATGGTTTTGTGGGCGTTGATGCTCTTGTTATCTTTAGTTGAGTTCTTTGCATCTTTATGGCATAGTGGGATGAAGCGGCTCGGGCTAACTTTACATGACCGCGTTCATGAGATTTGCTCCACGCTCGACATGCAACTTGTATTGCATAAGTGGCTTTGCGGGTGTCTGTCTCTCCTACTATAGTGAAGATTCAATTTACTCTTCTATTGACAACACTAGTATCACCGTTGTGGTTCATGTTCGTAGGTAGATTGGATCTTACTCGAAAACCCTAAACCACGTAAAATATGCAAACCAAATTAGAGAACGTCTAACTTGTTTCTGCAGGGTTTGGTGATGTGATATGGCCATAATGTGATGATGACTATGTATGAGATGATCATTATTGTATTGTGGCAACCGGCAGGAGCCTTATGGTTGTCTTTAAATTTCATGTTGAGTAGTTTTTCAAAGTAATTGTAATAGTTGCTACATGGAGGACAATCACGAAGACGGCGCCATTGACCTTAGTGCTTCGCCGACGATGATGAAGATCATGCCCGTTGTTGATGGAGATCATGTCCGTGCTTTGGAGATGAAGATCAAAGGCGCAAAGACAAAAGGGCCATATCATATCACATATGAACTGCATGTGATGTTAATCCTTTTATGCATCTTATTTTGCTTAGATCGCGACGGTAGCATTATAAGATGATCCCTCTCACTTAAATATCAAGATAATAAAGTGTTCATCCTTAGTAGCACCGTTGCCAAGACTTGTCGTTTCGAAGCATCTCGTGATGATCGGGTGTGATAGAATCAACAAGTGCATACAACGGGTGCAAGCCGCTTTGCACATGCGGATACTAAGGTGGCCTTGACGAGCCTAGCATGTACGGACATGGTCTCGGAACACGTGATACCGAAAGGTAGAGCATGAATCATATGATTGATATGATGAACACTTTGAGTGCTCGCCATTGAAGTTACATCTTGTCTCGTGATGATCGGACTTGGTGTGGTGGATTTGGTTCGTGTGATCACTAAGACAATGCGAGGGATATTGTTTTGAGTGGGAGTTCACCTAGTTTTTAATTATATTGAATTAAAATTTGAACTCAATTTGTCATAAACATTAGTCTAAACTATTGCAAATATGTTGTAGATATGGCGTCCTCAATCAATTTTAACCAGTTCCTAGAGAAAGAAAAGCTTAAGAGCAACGGTAGCAACTTCACCGACTGGTTCCGTCATGTGAGGATTTTCCTCAATGGCGGAAATATGCAATATGTGCTTGATGCACCGCTAGGTGACCCTCCTGCAGAAACTGAAACCGATGAAGTAAAAGCTGTTTACGCAACTCGGAAAACTCGGTACTCTCAAGTTCAGTGTGCCATCTTATGCAGTCTGGAAGCCGATCTTCAAAAACGTTTTGAGCACCACGATCCACATGAGTTAATCAATGAGTTGAAGACTATATTTGAGACTCATGCGGCCGTGGAATGCTATGAAGCATCGAAACACTTCTTCAGCTGCATGATGGAAGAAGGTAGCTCCGTTAGTGAGCACATGCTCGCCATGACCGGGCATGCGAAGAAACTCAGTGATTTGGGAATAGTGATTCCTAATAGACTGGGGATTAATCGTGTCCTTCAATCACCGCCACCTAGTTACAAGAACTTTGTGATGAATTACAATATGCGTAACATGAACAAAGAGTTACCCGAACTCTTCTCCATGCTGAAATCTGCTGAGATTGAAATTAAGAAAGAGCACCAAGTGTTGATGGTCAACAAGACCACCAGCTTCAAGAAACAGGGCAAGTCTAAAGGCAAGAACAAGAAGAGTGGCAAGAAAGCTGCCACGCCTCCCGTGAAACCTAAGACTGGCCCTAAGCCCGATGCTCGAGTGCTATTACCGCAAGGAGAAGGGACACCGGAAGCGTAATTGCTCCAAGTATTTGGCGGATCCGAAGAGCGGCCTTGTCAAGAAGAAGAAAGAAGGTATATCTGATATACATGTTATAGATGTTTATCTTACTCGGTTCTCGTACTAGTACCTGGGTATTTGATACTGGTTCGGTTGCTCATATTTGTAACTTGAAACAGGAACTAAAGAATAAACGAAGACTACTAAAAGATGAAGTGACCATGCGCGTTGGAAATGGATCCAAAGTCGATGTGATCGCTGTCGGCACACTTCCTCTACATCTACCTTCGGGATTAGTTTTAAGCCTCAATAATTGTTATTTTGTACCAGCGTTGAGAATGAACATTATATCTGGATCTTGTTTAATGCAAGACGGTTATTCATTCAAGTCTGAGAATAATATCTTTTATGGTCGAGCACCTGAAAAGAATGGCTTATTTCTGTTAGATCTCGATAGTAGTGATACACATATACATAACATTGATGCTAAGCGAATTAAATTGAATGATAATTCTACTTATATGTGGCACCGTCGTCTTGGTCATATTGGAGTGAAACGCATGAAGAAACTCCATACCGATGGATTACTTGAATCACTTGACTTTGAGTCACTTGATAGATGCGAAGCATGTCTAATGGGAAAAATGACTAAGACTCCATTCTCTCGGTATTATGGAGCGAGCTACCGACTTATTGGAAATCATACATACCGATGTGTGCGGACCAATGAGTGTAGCATCGCACGGTGGTTATCGTTATGTTCTAACCTTCACGGATGATCCGAGTAGATATGGGTATATCTATTTCATGAAACATAAATCCGAAACTTTCGAGAAGTTTAAGGAATTCCAAAGTGAAGTAGAAAATCAACGTAACAAGAAGATTAAATTTCTACGATCCGATCGCGGAGGTGAATATCCGAGTTATGAGTTTGGCATGCATTTAAAGAAATGCAGAATACTTTCACAATTGACACCGCCGGGAACACCTCAACGAAACGGTGTGTCCGAACGTCGTAATCGAACTCTCTTAGATATGGTTCATTCTATGATGTCTCTTACCGATTTGCCGTTATCATTTTGGAGTTATGCATTAGAGACAGCCGCATTCACTTTAAATAGAGCACCATCAAAATCCGTTGAAACGACACTCGTATGAATTATGGTTTAATAAGAAACCTAAGTTGTCGTTCTCGAAAGTTTGGGGTTGCGAAGCCTATGTAAAAAAGTTACAACCGGACAAGCTAGAACCCAAAGCGGAGAAATGCGTCTTCATTGGATACCCTAAGGAAACTATAGGGTACACTTTCTATCACAGATCCAAAGGCAAGATCTTTGTTGCTAAAAACGGAACCTTTCTTGAGAAAGAATTTCTCACTAAAGAAGTGACTGGAAGAAAAGTAGAACTCGATGAGATTGAAGAATCTCTGCTCGTTGATCAGAGTAGCGCAGTACCGGAAGATGTTCCTGTGCCGCCTGCACCGGTAACAGAGGAAGCTAATGATAATGATCATGAAACTTCAAATGAGATAGCTACTGAACCTCGCAGATCGACAAGGGAACATGCCACTCCAGATTGGTATGATCCTTGTCTAAATGTCATGATTGTGGATAACAATGATGAAGACCCTGCGACGTATGAAGAAGCGATGATGATCCCAGATTCCAACAAATGGCAAGAAGCCATGAAATCCGAAATGGGATCCATGTATGATAACAAAGTATGGACTTTGGTAGACTTACTCGATAGCCGCAAGGCTGTCGAGAATAAATGGATCTTCAAGAGAAAAACAGATGTTGATGGTAATATTACTCGTCTATAAAGCTCGACTTGTCGCAAAGGGTTTCCGACAAATTCAAGGTGTTGACTACGATGAGACTTTCTCACCTGTAGCGAAGCTAAAATCAGTAAGGATTTTATTAGCAATAGCTGCATTTTTCGATTATGAGATTTGGCGGATGGATGTCAAAACGGCGTTCCTTAATGGAGACATTGAGGAAGAGTTGTATATGGTACAACCCAAAGGTTTTGTCGATCCTAAAAATGCTGACAAAGTATGCAAACTTCAGCGTTCAATTTATGGACTGAAGCAAGCATCAAGAAGTTGGAACCGACGTTTTGATAAGGTGATCAAAGACTTCGGGTTTATACAAGTGTCATGGAGAGGCCTCGTATTTACAAGAAAGTGAGTGGGAGCTCCGTAGCATTCCTGATATTATATGTAGATGACATATTATTGATTGGGAATGATATAGAACTATTAAGCAGTGTAAAGGGTTATTTGAATAATAGTTTTTCAATGAAAGACCTTGGTGAAGCATCGTATATATTAGGCATCAAGATTTATAGAGATAGATCAAGACGTCTAATAGGGCTATCACAGAGTACATACCTGGACAAGATTCTAAAGAAGTTTAGAATGGACGAAAGTAAGAAAGGATTCTTACCTATGTTACCAGGCAAGGTCTTGAGTAAGACTCAAGGTCCAGCTACGGCAGAAGAAAGAGAAAGGATGAGACAGATCCCCTATGCCTCGGCAGTAGGCTCTATCATGTATGCCATGCTATGTACAAGACCGGATATAGCACATGTTGTTAGTTTGACTAGCAGATATCAAAGTGATCCAGGAATGGAACACTGGACAGCGGTCAAGAATATCCTCAAGTACTTGAAAAGAACTAAGGATATGTTTCTTTGTTATGCAGGTGACCAAGAGCTCGTTGTAACAAGTTACACCGATGCAAGTTGGAACACTGATCCTGATGACTCTAAGTCACAATCTGGGTACGTGTTTATATTGAATGGTGCTGCAGTAGGCTGGGCAAGCTCGAAGCAGTGCACGGTGGCGAAATCCTCAACAGAATCGGAGTACATAGCGGCTTCGGAGGCTTCATCAGAAGCGGTATGGATGAAGAGGTTCATTATAGAGCTCGGTGTGGTTCCTAGTGCATTGGACCCACTAGTCATCTATTGTGACAACATGGGTGCCATCGCCAATGCACAAGAACCAAGGTCACACAAGAGGCTGAAGCATATCAAGCTGCGTTATCATTCGATTCGCGAGTACATCGAAGATGGAGAAGTAAAGATTTGCAAAGTACACACTCGATCCGAATGTAGCAGATCCGTTGACTAAAGCTCTCCCTAGGGAAAAGCATGACCAACACCAGAATGCCATGGGTGTTAGGTACCTTACAATGTAATCTAGATTATTGACTCTAGTGCAAGTGGGAGACTGTTGGAGATATACCCAAGAGGCAATAATAAAAGTGGTTATTATATATCTTTATGTTTATGATAAATGTTTATATACCATGCTATAATTGTATTAACCGAAACATTAGTACATGTGTGATATGTAGACAACAAGAAGTCCCTAGTATGCCTCTTAAACTAGCTTGTTGATTAATGGATGATTAGTTTCATAATCATGAACATTGGATGTTATTAATAACAAGGTTATATCATTATATGAATGATGTAATGGACACACCCAATTAAGCATAGCATAAGATCTCGTCATTAAGTTATTTGCTATAAGCTTTCGATACATAGTTACCTAGTCCTTATGACCATGAGATCATGTAAATCACTTATACCGGAAAGGTACTTTGATTACACCAAACGCCACTGCGTAAATGGGTGGTTATAAAGGTGGGATTAAGTATCCGGAAAGTATGAGTTGAGGCATATGGATCAACGAGTGGGATTTGTCCATCCCGATGACGGATAGATATACTCCGGGCCCTCTCGGTGGAATGTCGTCTAATGTCTTGCAAGCATATGAATAAGTTCATAAGATACCACATACCACGGTACGAGTAAAGAGTACTTGTCAGGAGACGAGGTTGAACAAGGTATAGAGTGATACCGAAGATCAAAACTCGGACAAGTAAAATATCGCGTGACAAAGGGAATTGGTATTGTATGTGAATGGTTCATTCGATCACTAAAGTCATCGTTGAATATGTGGGAGCCATTATGGATCTCCAGATCCCGCTATTGGTTATTGGTCGGAGTGAGTACTCAACCATGTCCGCATAGTTCGCGAACCGTAGGGTGACACACTTAAAGTTGGATGTTGAAATGGTAGAACTTGAATATGGAATGGAGTTCGAATATTTGTTCGGAGTCCCGGATGAGATCCCGGACATCACGAGGAGTTCCGGAATGGTCGGGAGAATAAGATTCATATATAGGATGTCATTTTATGTGAATTAAAATGACGCGGAAGGTTCTATGGAAGGTTCTAGAAGGTTCTAGAAAAGTCCGGAAGAAACCACCAAGGAAGGTGAAGTCCACATGGGACTCCACCTCCATGGCCGGCCAACCCTAGTGGGGGTGGAGTCCCAAGTGGACTCCCCTTAGGGGGCCGGCCACCCCCCATATGGGAGGTGGAACTCCCACCTCTAGTGGGAGTCCTAGCTTGGGTAGGTTTCCCCACCATATGGAAGGTTTTTGGTTCGGGTCTTATTCGAAGACTTGGAGACCAACACTTGGGGTTCCACCTATATAATGAGGGGCCAAGGGGAGGGGGCCGTAAACCCAAGAACCACCAAGGTGGCCGCACCCCTTAGTGGCCGGCGCCCCCTCTCCCCAAACCCTAGCGGCCTCTCTCCTCCACCACATCCCGCACGCTTAGCGAAGCTCTGCCGGACTTCTCCACCACCACCGACACCACGCCGTCGTGCTGTCGGATTCAAGAGGAGCTACTACTTCCGCTGCCCGCCGGAACGGGGAGGTGGACGTCGTCTTCATCAACAACCGAACGTGTGACCGAGTACGGAGGTGCTGCCCGTTCGTGGCGCCGTGATCAAGATCTTCTACGCGCTTTTGCAAGCGGCAAGTGAACGTCTACCGCAGCAACAAGAGCCTCATCTTGTAGGCTTTGGAATCTCTTCAAGGGTGAGACTCGATAATCCCCTCGTTGCTACCGTCTTCTAGATTGCATCTTGGCTTGGATTTCGTGTTCGCGGTAGGAAATTTTTGTTTTCTATGCAACGTTATCCTACACCCGGGATGTTGGGACTGGAAGTTCTACGCAAATCTCGCCTCCACCTCAACATCGACGAGTCAACATCAGGCCTGCGTCACCACCAACTGCTACAAGGGACCTTGTTGAAGTTGTTGTCAGCAAAATGAAGACGTCAACATATGTGACCGGCCCCAAACCTATAGGATGGATAGGACAAACTCAATCGCTTTGATTGAGCTGCCCCTGCGTATTAGGAATCCTTGGGTACTCAAAGTACCATGTCTGCTTTGATGATTGCTTGTAGTTCCCTAAGTGTGTTGCGTTGAGTGTTTTTATCTGTTTGTTGTGTGTATGATTGTCTAGCCCTTTTGGTATGAAAAACACTTTTAGTGTAATAAACCCGCGTAGGAAGCCTCCCTAAGATGTTTTCACTCTCCTACCTCGCTGATAAAATACTAACTGCTAGCTAATTGGATAAGTTAACCTTGTTAACAGTTGTTTTCTACCGTTGGAAAAACTAACCCAGACCCACATCTATGCCAACTACTTTCAAGATCATCCGAAGCATCTCTACTACGCCAACAAAGCAGAAGCCAATACCTTCAAGCTCAGCTGAAGCATCTCTATGACGCCAAGAAAGCAGAAGCCCCTACCTTCAGGAGTGATTGCACCGCAGCGAGAAGACATACTAACTTGGTCTAACCTTGGAGTAATCGCGCTAACATCGTGGATACCTTTTTGAAACTACCCTCTAACACACTGTCTAACAAACTGAGAGGACAATAGCGTCAAAGCCAAGCTACATCACATGGTTCATCTGGTCCTCATCAAGTGAAGCTCCTGAAGATACCTCGAGACTCAAAATTAGGTGTATTTTACTTGCTCACTTCTTAAGTAGTATAAGTCAGCACCGACCCTCAAGCTGAAGATTGTCTCCGACAACCTTTGTTGCTGCTTCATATGGATACCAACCAGGAGCTCCAGCGACTTACTAACTTACCGCACGTTATAAGATTTAGTAAACACCGTGGGTGCCTTTTGAAGCCGTGGTCTACATTTCTCCCCCGAAGATCCTTCAACTGAAAACGGAAGATCGACGACTTCTTCAGAAGCCCTAGACAGGACTACAAGGCAGAAGCTCTGAGTTTTTCCAAAAGCCCGATGAAAATCTTAAGGGGTCTTCCACTAAAAATTGGAGCTTGATACGTCTCCGACGTATCGATAATTTCTTATGTTCCATGCCATATTATTGATGATACCTACATGTTTTATGCACATTTTATGTCATATTCGTGCATTTTCTGGAACTAACCTATTAACAAGATGCCGAAGTGCCGATTCTTTGTTTTCTGCTGTTTTTGGTTTCGAAATCCTAGTAACGAAATATTCTCGGAATTGGACGAAATCAAGACCCAGGGGCCTATTTTGCCACGAACCTTCCAGAAGACCGAAAGGGATACGAAGTGGGGCCACGAGGGGCTGCCACCATAGGGCGGCGCGGCCCAGCCCTTGGCCGCGCCGACCTGTGGTGTGGGGCCCCCGTGTGGCCCCCCACGTTGCCCTTCCGCCTACTTAAAGCCTCCGTCGCGAAACCCCTGATGCGAAAAAACCACGATACGGAAAACCTTCCAGAGACGCCGCCGCCGCCGATCCCATCTCGGGGGATTCCGGAGATCTCCTCCGGCACCCTGCCGGAGAGGGGATTCATCTCCCGGAGGACTCTACACCGCCATGGTCGCCTCCGGAGTGATGAGTGAGTAGTTCACCCCTAGACTATGGGTCCATAGCAGTAGCTAGATGGTTGTCTTCTCCTCATTGTGCTTCATTGTTGGATCTTGTGAGCTGCCTAACATGATCAATATCATCTACCTGTAATACTCTATGTTGTGTTTATCGGGATCCGATGGATAGAAAATACCATGTTATGTTAATTATCAAGTTATTACATATGTGTTGTTTATGATCTTGCATGCTCTCCGTTACTAGTAGAGGCTCTGGCCAAGTTTTTGCTTTTAACTCCAAGAGGGAGTATTTATGCTCGATAGTGGGTTCATGCTCGCATTGACACACGGGACGGTGACGAGAAAGTTCTAAGGTTGTGTTGTGTTGTTGCCACTAGGGATAAAACATTGGCGCTATGTCCGAGGATGTAGTTGTTGATTACATTACGCACCATACTTAATGCAATTGTCCGTTGCTTTGCAACTTAATACTGGAAGGGGTTCGGACGATAACCTGAAGGTGGACTTTTTAGGCATAGATGCGGTTGGATGGCGGTCTATGTACTTTGTCGTAATGCCCAATTAAATCTCACTATACTTATCATATCATGTATGTGCATTGTTATGCCCTCTCTATTTGTCAATTGCCCGATCTGTAATTTGTTCACCCAACATGCTTTTATTTTATGGGAGAGACACCTCTAGTGAGCTGTGGACCCCGGTCCATTCTTTTAATACTGAAATACAAATCTGCTGCAATACTTGTTTTACTGTTTTCTCTGCAAACAATCATCTTCCACACAATTCGGTTAACCCTTTGTTACAGCAAGCCGGTGAGATTGACAACCTCACTGTTTCGTTGGGGCAAAGTACTTTGGTTGTGTTGTGCAGGTTCCACGTTGGCGCCGGAATCTCGGTGTTGCGCCGCACTACATCCCGCCGCCATCAACCTTCAACGTGCTTCTTGACTCCCTACTGGTTCGATTAAACCTTGGTTTCTTGCGGGGAAACTTGCCGCTGTGCACATCACACCTTCCTCTTGGGGTTCCCAACGGACGTGTCAACTACACGCATCAAGCATAATTTATGGCGCCGTTGCCGGGGAGATCAAGACACGCTGCAAGGGGAGTCTCCACTTCCCAATCTCTTTACTTTGTTTTTGTCTTGCTTTATTTTATTTACTACTTTGTTTGCTGCATTATATCAAAACACAAAAAAATTAGTTGCTAGCTTTACTTTATTTACTGTCTTGTTTGATATATCAAAAATACAAAAAAATTAGTTACTTGCATTTACTTTACTTATTTCATCATGTTTGCTTTTAATTTTACCGTAAAGAACATACCGGTAGGACAAGGGTCTATAATTGGGAGGAACAATATTGAAGAATTTTTCACCCATGTTAGTACCGTTGAAGATTTTGAAGATAGACACTTGGTAGAACTTGCTCCTACTTATGAAATTGCTGCTGCTTGCTTTAGTTCGCTTGTTGGAAACTAAATTTGTTAATCTCAATCCTATAATCCAACACATGTTTCTTACACTTGGTGATTTGGAAGAGGGGGAAAAGAAAGATTTTGTTTTAGAAACCCTTCTTAGAGAATTTGGTGGTCTAGCAAGAGAGGCTAGAAAGGTCTTTGCTAAATTTAATATGCTTGGTTCTCATACTAATTTTGTTGGTCTCCTTGAAAAAATGGATATGGATAGGATAAGGTACACTAATAATGCTAATGATGGTGGGGAGATCAAAGCACCAATACCATGTAAACTCCTAGCTATGAATGATGCACTAGAAAATAACTATGCTTGGCTTGTTCCTGAAAATTTGTTTGATGAGAGTAGCAAGCCCAAGACTAATGAAAAGGGAGACGCTGAAACTTATGTATCTAATATACTATGCATGGTTGAGAAAACTCCAAACCCCGCTGTAGGTGCACCACCCTTCGATAATACTTGAGTTACACTTTACGCGCCTAGGCTGAAAGGCGTTAAAGAAAAGCGCTTATGGGAGACAACCCATGTTTTTACTCCAGTATTTTTTTTTTATATTTGTGTCTTGGAAGTTGTTTACTACTGTAGCAACCTCTCCTTATCTTAGTTTTGTGTTTTGTTGTGCCAAGTAAAGTCTTTGATAGTAAAGTAAGTACTAGATTTGGATTACTGCGCAGTTCCAGATTTCTTTGCTGTCACGAATCTGGGTCTACCTCCCTGTAGGTAGCTCAGAAAATTAAGCCAATTTACGTGCATGATCCTCAGATATGTACGCAACTTTCATTCAATTTGAGCATTTTAATTTGAGTAAGTCTGGTGGCCTAATAAAATCCATCTTTACGGACTGTTCTGTTTTGACAGATTCTGCCTTTTATTTCGCATTGCCTCTTTTGCTATGTTGGATGAATTTATTTGATCCATTAATGTCCAGTAGCTTTATGCAATGTCCAGAAGTGTTAAGAATGATTGTGTCACCTCTGAACATGATAATTTTTATTGTGCACTAACCCTCTAATGAGTTGTTTCGAGTTTGGTGTGGAGGAAGTTTTCAAGGATCAAGAGAGGAGTATGATGCAATATGATCAAGGAGAGTGAAAGCTCTAAGCTTGGGGATGCCCCGGTGGTTCACCCCTGCATATTCTAAGAAGACTCAAGCGTCTAAACTTGGGGATGCCCAAGGCATCCCCTTCTTCATCGACAACATTATCAGGTTCCTCCCTGAAACTATATTTTTATTCCGTCACATCTTATACACTTTGCTTGGAGCGTCGGTTTGTTTTTGTTTTTGTTTTGTTTGAATAAAATGGATCCTAGCATTCACTTTGTGGGAGAGAGACACGCTCCGTTGTAGCATATGGACAAGTATGTCCTTAGGCTCTACTCATAGTATTCATGGCGAAGTTTCTTCTTCGTTAAATTGTTATATGGTTGGAATTGGAAAATGCTACATGTAGTAATTCTAAAATGTCTTGGATAGTTTGATACTTGGCAATTGTTGTGCTCATGTTTAAGCTCTTGCATCATATACTTTGCACCCACTAATGAAGAAACACTTAGAGCTTGCTAATTTGGTTTGCATATTTGGTTTCTCTAGAGTCTAGATAACATCTAGTATTGAGTTTTGAACAACAAGGAAGACGGTATAGAATCTTATAATGTTTACAATATGTCTTTTATGTGAGTTTTGCTGTACCGTTCATCCTTGTGTTTGTTTCAAATAAGCTTGCTAGCCTAAACCTTGTATCAAGAGGGAATACTTCTCATGCATCCAAAATACTTGAGCCAACCACTATGCCATTTGTGTCCACCATACCTACCCACTACATGGTATTTCTCCGCCATTCCAAAGTAAATTGCTTGAGTGCTACCTTTAAAATTCCA
Source organism: Lolium rigidum (assembly GCF_022539505.1). Lineage (NCBI taxonomy): Eukaryota > Viridiplantae > Streptophyta > Magnoliopsida > Poales > Poaceae > Lolium > Lolium rigidum. Next base: position 194,927,961 of record NC_061510.1, on the reverse strand, counting down.
TCATTCACCTTTGCAATATATAGCTCATGGGACAAATAGCTTAAAAACTATTGTGGTATTGAATATGTACTTATGCACTTTATCTCTTATTAAGTTGCTTGTTGTGCGATAACCATGTTTCGGGGACGCCATCAACTATTCTTTGTTGAATATCATGTGAGTTGCTATGCATGTCCGTCTTGTCCGAAGTAAGAGAGATCTACCACCTTAATGGTTGGAGCATGCATATTGTTAGAGAAGAACATTGGGCCGCTAACTAAAGCCATGAATCATGGTGGAAGTTTCGAGTTTTGGACATATATCCTCAATCTCATATGAGAATACTAATTGTTGTCACATGCTTATGCATTAAAGAGGAGTCCATTATCCGTTGTCCATGTTGTCCCGGTATGGATGTCTAAGTTGAGAATAATCAAAAGCGAGAAATCCAAAATGCGAGCTTTCTCCTTAGACCTTTGTACGAGGCGGCATGGAGGTACCCCATTGTGACACTTGGTTAAAACATGTGCATTGCAAAGATCCGGTAGTCCAAGCTAATTAGGACAAGGTGCGGGCACTATTAGTATACTATGCATGAGACTTGCAACTTGTAAGATATAATTTACATAACTCATATGCTTTATTACTACCGTTGACAAAATTGTTTCATGTTTTCAAAATAAAAGCTCTAGCACAAATATAGCAATCGATGCTTTCCTCTTTGAAGGACCATTCTTTTTACTTTTATGTTGAGTCAGTCACCTATCTCTCTCCACCTCAAGAAGCAAACACTTGTGTGAACTGTGCATTGATTCCTACATACTTGCATATTGTACTTGTTATATTACTCTATGTTGACAATTATCCATGAGATATACATGTTACAAGTTGAAAGCAACCGCTGAAACTTAATCTTCCTTTGTGTTGCTTCAATACCTTTACTTTGATTTATCGCTTTATGAGTTAACTCTTATGCAAGACTTATTGATGCTTGTCTTGAAGTACTATTCATGAAAAGTCTTTGCTTTATGATTCACTTGTTTACTCATGTCATTACCATTGTTTTAATCGCTGCATCCACTACATATGTTTACAAATAGTATGATCAAGGTTATGATGGCATGTCACTTCAGAAATTATCTTTGTTATCGTTTTACCTGCTCGGGACGAGCGAGAACTAAGCTTGGGGATGCTTGATACGTCTCCGACGTATCGATAATTTCTTATGTTCCATGCCATATTATTGATGATACCTACATGTTTTATGCACACTTTATGTCATATTCGTGCATTTTACGGAACTAACCTATTAACAAGATGCCGAAGTGCCGATTCTTGTTTTACTGCTGTTTTTGGTTTCAGAAATCCTAGTAACGAAATATTCTCGCAATTGGATGAAATCAAGACCCAGGGGCCTATTTTGCCACGAACCTTCCAGAAGACCGAAAGGGATACGAAGTGGGGCCACGAGGGGCTGCCACCATAGGGCGGCGCGGCCCAGCCCTTGGCCGCGCCGACCTGTGGTGTGGGGCCCCCGTGTGGCCCCCCACGTTGCCCTTCCGCCTACTTAAAGCCTCCGTCGCGAAACCCCTGATGCAAAAAAACCACGATACGGAAAACCTTACTGAGACGCCGCCGCCGCCGATCCCATCTCGGGGGATTACGGAGATCTCCTCCGGCACCCTGCCGGAGAGGGGATTCATCTCCCGGAGGACTCTACACCGCCATGGTCGCCTCCGGAGTGATGAGTGAGTAGTTCACCCCTGGACTATGGGTCCATAGCAGTAGCTAGATGGTTGTCTTCTCCTCATTGTGCTTCATTGTTGGATCTTGTGAGCTGCCTAACATGATCAAGATCATCTATCTATAATACTCTATGTTGTGTTTGTCGGGATCCGATGGATAGAGAATACCATGTTATGTTAATTATCAAGTTATTACATATGTGTTGTTTATGATGCGGCATGCTCTCAGTCACTAGTAGAGGCTCTGGCCAAGTTTTTTGCTTTTAACTCCAAGAGGGAGTATTTATGCTCGATAGTGGGTTCATGCTGCATTGACACTGGGACGGTGACGAAAGTTCTAAGGTTGTGTTGTCTTGTTGCCACTAGGGATAAAACATTGGCGCTATGTCCGAGGATGTAGTTGTTGATTACATTACGCACCATACTTAATGCAATTGTCCGTTGCTTTGCAACTTAATGCTGGAAGGGGTTCGGACGATAACCTGAAGGTGGACTTTTTAGGCATAGATGCGGTTGGATGGCGGTCTATGTACTTTGTCGTAATGCCCAATTAAATCTCACTATACTTATCATATCATGTATGTGCATTGTTATGCCCTCTCTATTTGTCAATTGCCCGATTGTAATTTGTTCACCCAACATGCTTTTATCTTATGGGAGAGACACCTCTAGTGAGCTGTGGACCCTGGTCCATTCTTTTAATACTTGAAATACAAATCTGCTGCAATACTTGTTTTCTTGTTTTCTCTGCAAACAATCATCTTCCACACAATTCGGTTAACCCTTTGTTACGGCAAGCCGGTGAGATTGACAACCTCATCTGTTTCGTTGGGGCCAAGTACTTTGGTTGTGTTGTGCGGGTTCCACGTTGGCGCCGGAATCTACTGGTGTTGCGCCGCACTACATCCCGCCGCCATCAACCTTCAACGTGCTTCTTGACTCCCTACTTGGTTCGATTAAACCTTGGTTTCTTACTGAGGGAAACTTGCCGCTGTGCGCATCACACCTTCCTCTTGGGATTCCCAACGGACGTGTCAACTACACGCATCAGAGCTAACCCTAAAATTTTGGACCTTTCTAAAACACCGTTGGGAACTTGGGATACACTAACTCCCCTTGAAGCTGTGGACTGCACCTCGCTCCCTGAAGATGCTTCAACTCAAGACGAGAGAAGGATCACTTCTTCGAAAGCACCGACAAGACCCGTGGCCGAAGCTTAGAGTTTTTAAACACCCCCCTATGAACAATTTTAAGGGTGGAAGACTTCGTCTTCCACAAAAATTTAAAGCAAAACTCTAAAAAAAAATTAACCCTGCTAAAGCACCGTTGGAGAGCACTAGCCCTCACAGAGTCTTGAACCCTCGTAAGGATCGTTAAGAAGTTTCAGATCTAACACCTCCCTGGAGTATCCAACCTCTTAACAAAGCTTGCCCTCGGCAGAAAATCCATCATGTCTCCCAGAAGATGAAGCAACGACCTTCTCAACAATGGCACATCTACAGAAGAATGGAGTCTAACTTTAGTTACACTTTACAACCCCTCTAGCTCTAAGCTTAGTAATCTCGGGACGAGATTATTTTAAGGGTGGAAGATCTGTAACACCCCAACTTTTGGAACCATGTTTAATTGTCCTTAGTGCAAAAATTAGGGGGAACAAAAACTTTTTCTATAAATTAATTAGATGAATTTCCTTGATCTGTTTGTTATAATGAATTGCTTTGATCTGCTGGTGGATGAATTGTCTTGATTTGTTCGTTAAGTTTTGTCTTGAGCTACCTCAAAGAACAACACCTCTAGTGGTAAAACAAGCAACTCACCTAACAAAACACATGTGTGGCTTAGGAAGAATTGTTTTCATTCTTACTACATCAAACCCTTCAACTGATGGCAACTTGAGTGTGCCATCTTGCTATTCCTCTTATAATCCAGCTCAAATCATCCTTAATTCAAAACATGGTATCATCTACTCCTTGCTACATCCTTCTCTTATACCCACTCATCCTGGTTGATTCTGAAGCCAAGTCAACAATCTGTTTTGGCAGGCTTATAAGATTCCAACTTTGGCAGTTGATCTCTTAGCAACCACCACTGTTATTGGTGATCTCAGTGCATGGATCCCATCTATGCAACCCCCTCTTCAACCTCCACGTCTTGCATGTCTCAGTCAATCCTTGCAACTCTTATACTCCCTTGATCTTCTACCCTATCCAATGTTTAACCTCAAGATCACTTCCTTCACTTTTACCTCTTGTCTTTATTCAAGTTTATTATTCACAAAACCAAGAGTAGGTATGATGGGTACATTTTTTAGCCACCATCTACCCTTGAGAACACTCCTTCCTAATTTAGTTTTCTTTCTCAAAAACCCTGTTGTTTTTCTTCCCCAGTTTTAACCACAAAACCACTTCTTGTTTTAAAAACACTGTCCAAATGATTTCTTCAAATAACAAGAGGGAATTGTGGATGGTATTTTATCATCTCATTTCCTTCTACCCAAAATCCCTTTTTATAAAAGAATTTCATTCTTTATTTTAAATGCATGATTTTGGTACAGGTGCCATCCTTGCACCTTCTAAAACCAAACAGCTTAGAGAAAACTCTACTATGCTTTGTTTTGCAAATAGACCTATCTCTTTTTAAACCTCATTTTGTCCCTTTCAAAATGATTTCAAATGCAAGTTCAATATAAACCCTCTCCAACATTTGATCAACTCCCATATAGTGGTCCATACCAATCCTTCCAAGTTTCATTTCAAATAAAAACCTCTTGTTCATCAACCATACCTTGGATCTACCTCTTTCCATCATTTGTTTGTCACAAACAAAGTGATAACAAATTTTCCTTTTGATGCATATCACTCTCACCCTCCATTTCTATCTCTATGTCTCTACCTCCATTGACATTATCTTCTCGACATCATGCCTTGGTCTACACACATGGATGTTGTGCATCTCTCTCATTGTTCACTTGTGTTTGGCAAGGATGGAGCCGGCCATTGTCTATGAATGGCAATTTCGGCCAGCCAGTCCTCTCCATTTTCCTTCCTCTACAAGCCTTGCCTCCCAACTACCCCAATCAATAAATGGGCAGCCTCCCAACCAACCCAATCAATGAGGAGGCAGCCAACCATCCTCCCTCTATAAAAGGAGCTTGGCCGGCCACCCCCTCCTCCTCTGCTTCTCATTTTTGACACTCCACTCCTTCCTCCACTCCCTCACACCTCTCTCCTACCTCTCCCAACGAAAATGCTACTCCCATAGCTTCCATGGCTGGCCATGGCCATGGAAACCCACCTAGATGAAGCTTCCCTCCTCCCTCAAGCTCCCACTCACCATGAGAGCATCCCTCTCACTCTCTTCTCCCCTAACCCTAGTTGAATCCATCTCTCTTTATCTTTTCCCCTCTCACAAGATTGTATCTTGATGCAGGTGCATGTTGGTCCAAGCATGGAGAAGCTTCACCTATCCTCATATCTGAAGTTCTTGAGCAAAGTTCGTCCAAATCCCTGCAGTAATTTTCTGCAATCTTGCTGTTTCAGATTCTGTACGATTTTGTAAAATCCACCAAAACTCGTGTGCAGGGCTGAATCGAGTGATTCAAAGTTCCGCAGATAGATATTGAAATGATCTACAAATTGGCGTTGGTTTCATCCTCAAATTCTTTACAGATTTTCCTTGGTAAATAATGTTCTGAAAACATGCAGATTCACTATTTGTTAGATCTAAATCTTTCTACCAAACATTCTTGAGCAAATTCAATTCTGAGTGAAAGCCCTCTTCAATACCTTCATTTTGCCGTCGGTTTCACTTCGAATGACATCCTAAAACTGAAATGGTTCACAGATCAAGTTTTGGTCAGATCTGAATTTGTCTAATTAAACCCGGAGCTTGGGAACGAATTTTGAATGAAACAAATTTGGTTATAACCAGCTTTTCAATACCTTTCAGATGCAACGGACCTCATATTTTTAGGATTTTTGTACGATTTTTGGTGAATTAAACTTGTTCTGTGTTTTCTGCAGACATGGCTGTTAGCTTTTAAATCACCAAAAATCCATCTATGATCCTAATTGAGTGATTCCAATTTTGTAGTACTACTGGATGTTTTCTTAATCATCTCAAACAAGTTTCAAACATTTATCTATTCCATAAATCAAGAGATAAAACAAATGGTAAAGACATGCAGTAACCTTGTTAATTCAATTATGAGAGTTTCATAAACAATTTAAACCCAAATCCAATTTTGTCAGTATTTCTATTTAAATATCTTTCAAATGCCAGTGGTCTCATATTTTTAGGATTTTTCTATGATTTGTGACATACAGATCCTGTTTTCTGTACAGTCAGATTCAATCAAATTCCTAAATTCGTAGGATTAATATTTTTGGGTGACTCCAATTAGGTTAGTCTTGTATTTATACTGGCCATCTAGGAAAAATATTGTTAGTCTCTGTTCATGCATATTTGTTACTGTTAGTAATATGTATGTGTGACATGGGTTGTTTGTGACGCCCCGGAACCGGTATCCTGAGGATCACAGCGAACCCGCCGAAATCCGCACGATATCGATTCAGAAACGCCCTCCGACACGACGTGCGCGACAAATCACACACGTGATGCCAGAGGAATTAACACGAGCGGTAACATTACAACAGGATTACAATAGAGCCCATAAGATACATATATTACAACAACGACTCCGACGAGTCAAGATACAAATAGATACATACAAAGATCCAAATCATACATAAGATCAAATACGTCCGAGTACGAACAAGATACAAATTGGACTAAGAGTCCTGAAGATAACCAGTGGCGTCCATAACCCTGCCCAGGCCAAGCCGGAAGGGTAACCTTGCTAACATCGTCTTCATCGAACATATCTTCATACCTGCCCGGTTATATCCCGTAGAAGCAGCAATAAGTACGGGTTCGTACTTAACAAGACTTCAAGACGTATAAGCATTCGTCAACCAGTCGTCCTTTGTACTTGAGGCACGCAGGGGACATAGAGGACGCAAGAAGAACATCATAGGCAATATGGTGGGGTTAAGCGGCAACGCGCAAGCACTAAAAACCTATAGAGACACTCTACAACATTCGTCTAATCAGAGAAAATGAGAGAGCGCATAAAACTAACAGTTCTATACTCTGCAAACATAACACAGCCGAGGTGTTCCCCCTTCGCAAAGAGGTACTGGCAAAGGCACTCACACGGTTGTCAAGTTTTAACCAGTTATTATTTAAGTTGTTCTTTCTTACTATGCAAGTTATTAGTATTGAAACAACAGGTGTAAGTTGTCTATGATCGAGTCATACAGCTCCAAGTCGTCCATAACCGCGGACACGGCTTATCGATAAGATTGTAACCCTGCGGGGGTGCCCAAATGTGCCCACACGCACGATCAACCCACTTACGACAGGTGGATATCACGACACGCACTCTCCTTCACTACAACAATGTCCAGGAAGCCACCTAACTAAGTTAACCCGTATCGAAGTCCGGCCGTGCTCCGAAGCGGACTTAGCTGTTTGCGTCTACGGCTTTCGGATGGAAAAAGTGCCCGCTGGGTGAATCCATCTTCAGCAATACGTACCGCATCCTACGAGTGTGCAAGAGACGACGGGGTTACAAGGCAACATGGCTTCCCCAAAAGTAACATCATATCATCTGACCACAAAGAAACATGCTTGCACGCCCGGGAGAATCAAACAAACGTTCAAACTAGTTGTGGCCACTGGAAAAAACTGTAGATTCCGGCAGTGGTCGAGGGGAGACCCGGTAAGCATACCCACGTGTGGTTAGAGCGCTCAGTCTCGGAACAGATAACAAGAACTAGGGTCCTAAGTTATTTAGGAAACACAAGTGAGCCGTCATAAAACGAGCAGCTGACCCACCGATGCCTCCGCTAAACAATTATCAACAACTAAAGTAACCATGATTCTTCCCAACATATAACCCGATAAGATAACAATAACGGTAACGAGATAATACAACACTAGCATGCACTACGACTCGCAAGGCAGACTCGATAACCAAACAATAGATGTAGGAGGTGATGGTGGCAATATGGGCTGCTTGGGATAACAAGTGGAAAGGACACGTGACAAGAACGCAACTTAAAGCTAGCATGAGGGAGAAGGCAAAATAAAATAGGTGAGCGACTTCTGCAGGGGCAGGAGTATAGGGGAAATGCTTGCCTGTTAAAGCTGTCGAGGAACATCCGGAGAACTTGTCGTATCTCACAACACCACTTCACGATCCTATCCGGGAAGAAGCAAATGCTGGAACAAGCAACGGATGCAAATCTTACTACTACGGATAAAGAAGATCCAGCATGATCAAGATGATATGCATGACATGGAAAATATGATGCGGCGATGCAACTTATCCAAATTAATCGGAGTCGGAACCCCGGACAAACAAATTAGGTTGGAGTTGCATTTTCTACCGGCAAGGTTAAGTGTTGTATAGCATGGCATAACATGGCAGGGTTGAGCTACATCAATATTAAACGGAGCGGGGAAAACCATATCGGTGTTCCAAAATACTCCGCATATATGTGAGGTGAAATGCATAAACTATCACGGCGCGACATGATGCGAGATGCAAACAGATGAATGGATGGCATATTCATGTTCCTTATATTTTTCTGATCAATTTTCATATATAAAACATTTCATTCGGAGTTATAGTTTGCAAGATATGATTTTCGCAAGAATAAAACATTTTCTGCCATTTTCGAGAAAACCGAGAGAAAGGGAAAATGATTTATACCGAGAGGGGGGCCAGCCCAGGGAATGACGAGCGGGCCAGGGAGGAGCTGACTTGGCGCTGACAAGGCAGGAAAGCTGAAGTGGCACAATGGGACGCTGGCGGGTGGGGCCCACCTGTCAGTTCGGAAATTGAACAAAAAGGGTGAGGCTTTGCCTCAGATGTGGATCGAACTAAGGATCTCTTGATCCAGAACGGGAGAACCAACCAGCTGGGCTAGTGCTTGGATGTTGTTAAGGTTGAGGCACGTCTCCTTTTGAAGCAGCTCACGGCGGAGCTCGGGCCATGGCGGAAACTTGCAGATGAGCTCGGGAATTGCAGAGGTGGGACGAACCCGGATGGTCGAGATGGCGCGGGGGTGCGGCTCGACGCGGGGAAGCTGATGGAGGCGGTGCGGAGTCAAGGGGATCGCCGGAGAGACGCCGCCGGCGAGGACCTGCGGAGGAGGCGACGGCCACCACGGTGAGAGGCAGAAAACGGAAGAAAACGAGAGGGGAAAGGCATCTAGGGGAGGCGCGAGCTCACCACGAAGACGTTGGTGTGGTCGGGGTCGTCGGAGGGGAACCACGGCGGCCGGAATCGTCGCCGGAACGTGGCAGCCGAAGAGGAGAATCCGCGACCGTGTCGTCAGTACAGGGCGCCCCGGGCCGATTCCTTGCACAGGGATGAAGAGGATGATGAGGCGCATCCGCCGGTGGTCTCAGATTGGCGAGGGGTGGTCTGGAGCGGCGACGCCATGGCGAGGAGGTGGCGGTGGTGCTTCTTCGTTTGCTTACAGAGAAACGAAAAAGGAAGGTGGGGGTGAAAGGAGAGAGTGGCGGCGGCCAGAGGGAAGAGGGCTAGGGTTTTCCTGGCTCGGATGGAGATTAAAAGAGAGGTGGAGGGAGTGGTTGTGGGGGAGGAAGCGACCGGGGAAAAGCGAGCACGAGAGGCTCGTGCCTCCACCCAAGAAGACGACAACAGGAAAAAGAGTGGAGGAGCGAAGGGGTATGCAAGGCTGCTCGGGTTGAAGGGGTATGGGCTAGGTGCGGTGTTGGGCCAGAAGAAGAGAGGGAAGAAAGCTGGGATGGGGAGAGGAGGTGGGCTGCCAGGGTAGAGAGGGCCCAAGGGAAGGGTTAGAGGGGTTTTCTTTTTATTTTACAAAATCCTTTGACTTTTATTTTGAAAACTGTTTTGAATTTGAGGCAAAGGTGAGAGAGAGATTCAAAATTAGGTTTTCAAATATTGCTTTATTTGTAGTCAAAACAAAGCAACTTTATGTTTAAGAATTTATTTGTTGGAAAGCTTAATTATAAAATAAGAAATATGAGAGGGAGAGATTAGAGTTTTTATTTAAAAATAAAAAAAAGGGAGGGTTTATAAAATAATTTTATTTAATAAAAACATGGATGATATGATGCATGATGCATGATGATGCACAAAAGAAAAAGAACAGACAAAACTATTAGGGGTGCTACCCGGGGCCGTTACAATCGACACCACTAACAAGGAATCTCGCCCCGAGATTCCACGTCCAGGTACGGGGAAGAGAGGTGAACTAGCGGATCTTCAGGCGACGTGTCGAGCTCCTCGACACCACCAACAAGAATTCTTGCTCCATGCTGATCGGGCGACACCACTAACAAGAAGTCATTGTTCCCTCTGTTGATGATGCGCTTCTGTCGGATCCTCCGAAGATCGGACCTATTAGGACAAAGGCAAAGATCGTCCAACCCGCGTAGAGACCTAAGACTCAGAAAACTCTGATAAGAGAGAGCACTCAAAACTCGAATAGATAAGAGGAGAAAGAATATAGATAAGGAGAAAAATTAGAGCTAATCAGAACTATCCAACGAGTCTTTAGAAAATAGTTTGGACTCTCTAAACTCAACGACCGTTGGCAAGGTTATCCTAAAGGCTGGACTAGTGGGGTACCGTCAACCTGATGCTCTGATACCAACTTGTGACGCCCCGGAACCGGTATCCTGAGGATCACAGCGAACCCGCCGAAATCCGCACGATATCGATTCAGAAACGCCCTCCGACACGACGTGCGCGACAAATCACACACGTGATGCCAGAGGAATTAACACGAGCGGTAACATTACTACAGGATTACAATAGATCCCACAAGATACATATATTACAACAACGACTCCGACGAGTCAAGATACAAATAGATACATACAAAGATCCAAATCATACATAAGATCAAATACGTCCGAGTACGAACAAGATACAAATTGGACTAAGAGTCCTGAAGATAACCGATGGCGTCCATAACCCCGCCCGAGCCAAGCCGGAAGGGTAACCTTGCTAACATCGTCTTCATCGAACATATCTTCATACCTGCCCGGTTATATCCCGTAGAAGCAGCAATAAGTACGGGTTCGTACTTAACAAGACTTCAAGACGTATAAGCATTTGTCAACCAGTCGTCCTTTGTACTTGAGGCGCGCAGGGGACTTAGAGGACGCAAGAAGAACGTCATAGGCAATATGGTGGGGTTAAGCGGCAACGCGCAAGCACTAAAAACCTATAGAGACACTCTACAACATTCGTCTAATCAGAGAAGATGAGAGAGCGCATAAAACTAACAGTTCTATACTCTGCAAACATAACATAGCCGAGGTGTTCCCCCTTCGCAAAGAGGTACTGGCAAAGGCACTCACACGGTTGTCAAGTTTTAACCAGTTATTATTTAAGTTGTTCTGTCTTACTATGCAAGTTATTAGTATTGAAACAACAGGTGTAAGTTGTCTATGATCGAGTCATACAGCTCCAAGTCGTCCATAACCGCGGACACGGCTTATCGATAAGATTGTAACCCTGCGGGGGTGCCCAAATGTGCCCACACGCACGATCAACCCACTTACGACAGGTGGATATCACGACACGCACTCTCCTTCACTACAACAATGTCCAGGAAGCCACCTAACTAAGTTAACCCGTATCGAAGTCCGGCCGTGCTCCGAAGCGGACTTAGCTGTTTGCGTCTACGGCTTTCGGATGGAAACAGTGCCCGCAGGGTGAATCCATCTTCAGCAATACGTACCGCATCCTACGAGCGTGCAAGAGACGATGGGGTTACAAGGCAACATGGCTTCCCCAAAAGTAACATCATATCATCTGACCACAAAGAAACATGCTTGCACGCCCGGGAGAATCAAACAAACATTCAAACTAGTTGTGGCCACTGGACAAAACTGTAGATTCCGGCAGTGGTCGAGGGGGGACCCGGTAAGCATACCCACGTGTGGTTAGAGCGCTCAGTCTCGGAACAGATAACAAGAACTCGGGTCCTAAGTTATTTAGGAAACACAAGTGAGCCGTCATAAAACGAGCAGCTGACCCACCGATGCCTCCGCTAAACAATTATCAACAACTAAAGTAACCATGATTCTTCCCAACATATAACCCGATAAGATAACAATAACGGTAACGAGATAATACAACACTAGCATGCACTACGACTCGCAAGGCAGACTCGATAACCAAACAATAGCTGTAGGAGGTGATGGTGGCAATATGGGCTGCTTGGGATAACAAGTGGAAAGGACACGTGACAAGAACGCAACTTAAAGCTAGCATGAGGGAGAAGGCAAAATAAAATAGGTGAGCGACTTCTGCAGGGGCAGGAGTATAGGGGAAATGCTTGCCTGTTAAAGCTGTCGAGGAACATCCGGAGAACTTGTCGTATCTCACAACACCACTTCACGATCCTATCCGGGAAGAAGCAAATGCTGGAACAAGCAACGAATGCAAATCTTACTACTACGGATAAAGAAGATCCAGCATGATCAAGATGATATGCATGACATGACAAATATGATGCGGCGATGCAACTTATCCAAATTAATCGGAGTCGGAACCCCGGACAAACAAATTAGGTTGGAGTTGCATTTTCTACCGGCAAGGTTAAGTGTTGTATAGCATGGCATAACATGGCAGGGTTGAGCTACATCAATATTAAACGGAGCGGGGAAAACCATATCGGTGTTCCAAAATACTCCGCATATATGTGAGGTGAAATGCATAAACTATCACGGCGCGACATGATGCGAGATGCAAACAGATGAATGGATGGCATATTCATGTTCCTTATATTTTTCTGATCAATTTTCATATATAAAACATTTCATTCGGAGTTATAGTTTGCAAGATATGATTTTCGCAAGAATAAAACATTTTCTGCCATTTTCAGAAAACCAGAGAAAGGGAAAATGATTTATACCGAGAGGGGGGCCAGCCCAGGAATGACGAGCGGGCCAGGGAGGAGCTGACTTGGCGCTGACAAGGCAGGAAAGCTGAAGTGGCACAATGGGACGCTGGCGGGTGGGGCCCACCTGTCAGTTCGGAAATTGAACAAAAAAGGTGAGGCTTTGCCTCAGATGTGGATCGAACTAATGATCTCTTGATACAGAACGGGAGAACCAACCAGCTGGGCTAGTGCTTGGATGTTGTTAAGGTTGAGGCACGTCTCCTTTTGAAGCAGCTCACGGTGGAGGTCGGGCCATGGCGGAAACTTGCAGATGAGCTCGGAAATTGCAGAGGTGGGACGAACCCGGATGGTCGAGATGGCGTCGGGGGTGCGGCTCGACGCGGGGAAGCTGATGGAGGCGGTGCGGAGTCAAGGGGATCGCCGGAGAGACGCCGCCGGCGAGGACCTGCGGAGGAGGCGACGGCCACCACGGTGAGAGGCAGAAAACGGAAGCAAACGAGAGGGGAAAGGCATCTAGGGGAGGCGCGAGCTCACCACGAAGACGTTGGTGTGGTCGGGGTCGTCGGAGGGGAACCACGGCGGCCGGAATCGTCGCCGGAACGTGGCAGCCGAAGAGGAGAATCCGCGACCGTGTCGTCAGTACAGGGCGCCCCGGGCCGATTCCTTGCACAGGGATGAAGAGGATGATGAGGCGCATCCGCCGGTGGTCTCAGATCGGCGAGGGGTGGTCTGGAGCGGCGACGCCATGGCGAGGAGGTGGCGGTGGTGCTTCTTCGTTTGCTTACAGAGAAACGAAAAAGGAAGGTGGGGGTGAAAGGAGAGAGTGGCGGCGGCCAGAGGGAAGAGGGCTAGGGTTTTCTCGGCTCGGATGGGGATTAAAAGAGAGGTGGAGGGAGTGGTTGTGGTGGAGACAGCGACCGGGAAAAGGCGAGCACGAGAGGCTCGTGCCTCCACCCAAGAAGACGACAACAGGAAAAAGAGTGGAGGAGCGAAGGGGTATGCAGGGCTGCTCGGGTTGAAGGGGTATGGGCTAGGTGCGGTGTTGGGACAGAAGAACAGAGGGAAGAAAGCTGGGATGGGGAGAGGAGGTGGGCTGCCAGGGTAGAGAGGGCCCAAGGGAAGGGTTAGAGGGGTTTTCTTTTTATTTTACAAAATCCTTTGACTTTTATTTTGAAAACTGTTTTGAATTTGAGGCAAAGGTGAGAGAGAGATTCAAAATTAGGATTTCAAATATTGCTTTATTTGTATTCAAAACAAAGCAACTTTATGTTTAAGAATTTATTTGTTGGAAAGCTTAATTATAAAATAAGAAATATGAGAGGGAGAGATTAGAGTTTTTATTTAAAAATAAAAAACAAGGGAGGGTTTATAAAATAATTTTATTTAATAAAAACATGGATGATATGATGCATGATGCATGATGATGCACAAAAGAAAAAGAACAGACAAAACTATTAGGGGTGCTACCCGGGGCCGTTACATTGTTGAAGCAAAACTTTTTGGTTTATTTGAAAACTTTAACCACCTCTTTGTATTAAAATTGGTCAACCAATGTTTTATGATTGCAAAACAAAACCTTTGCAACTTAACCTTAGTTCTATTGTTTGGCTTAAGTTTTCAAATGGTGTGGCATATCATTTACTTCCTAGTCTTGTGTAGTGTTATGTAAGCTTTATAAAATAGAGAGAATGATTTCCGGCTTTTCCAAAAATGTTTCAAATTATAATATGAATGTTTGTGATGCCAAGCTAATTCACTTGTCCTCTTTATGATGTTATCTACCAGGGGTACTTAGTTGTGCCATGGTGATACCGAGAGAGGCAATTGCTAAGTATGATGCTCTCATGCCTTTATTAGGTAAATGAATGGGGTTTTCTTAAATAGAAATTATAAAGTTGTTTTTTTTTGAAAATATAAAGTCCTTAGTATCTACAAGTCCTTAGAAATTATAAAGTTGTTTTGTAGTATGTACAAGTCATTAGTATGTTAGCCCTTAGTTGAATGTTAATTTCTGATTGTTGAATGTTGTTTGGATTGGTGCAATGTGTTGATTGTGTTCCTTTTTCATTTTCTGGCGATAGATGCGAACAATTCCGGAGAAGAAGAAGTGGTTTGGACGAGGATTTTATTTATATTGTTGGTATTCTTTTGATGGAGTTGAAGAAGTCCAGGGACAAATAAGCCAAGGCAAGCCATCTCTTGATCTCTGAATGTTGAATCACATATTGTGGTTACTTTGTTGTTATTCTTGTCTCTCGATCTATTTTGTGTGGTATCTACTTATGTTGATGGAGCATGCTCACCGTGAGCATGTTGAATTCTCTTTGACACCTCTCCTACCATCCCCTTAGGGAAATGGTGGTCATCATCATGATCTTGGTGTACCCCTCTAAGTGTGAAGGGTGTGCCCACTTATCTTGTGTGTGTCTACCTCTTGACACCCTTTTTGCACCCCTTAGTGGTATGATGGTTAGTATCATGCCATTGTTATATCTTCTACCTTGTTGATGCTATACATACTTACTCCCAAGTATGTTGAACCCCTTGTTGATGTTATGCATACTTACTCTCAAGTATGTTGAACCCCTTGTTGTTGTTATGCATGCTTACCCGAAGCATGTATGCCCCCTTGACCACATATTTTATCATCTTCTTCGTGGTATGATGATCAATATCATGACCCTTGTCAAACAATCCTACCTATGTTGTCCCCATGCATGCTTATCCTAAGTATGTATGATCCCCTTGACACCTCAATTATCATCTCCTTAGTGGTATGATGGCTAGCATCCTGCCATCGATATATCTTAGCTCTTACATACAACTTTAGGTTGGGAAAACCCCGATGTTTTATGTTTTGGAAAAACTTTGAAAACTTTGGGAAGATGTTGTCTTGCCCAAGTGTTGTTCAAGAGAAAGGTATTGATGTTTCGGAAAGTGGTATGGTTGGTTGTGGACAAACAAAGGAACTGTGGATAAAATGTTTTTAAAGGAGCACTGCGTATAAGTGTACGCCATCCCAACTTTTTATCGCGCAACCACAATACCCTGGTGTGGGACGGGGCTTAGTCCGTAGTTTGTTGAAATTGACGTGAGACACCTTCACAACTCTCTAGGAGGGTCACGATGACCTCTGACACCGGGTTGCGCTCTGGAGGCAATACACTGTATTAACTTATAGCCGGACGATTACTGAGGGTCTTCTGTCGTGGCGCCGAAGATACGCTCAAATAAGGAGGTATGCTGCCGGGGTGCCGGGAATCTTCAAAAATGTTTTCCTCTTGCCTTAGATGACCTACCTTAGTGATTAATAACCTGGCTCTGATACCATTCTGTAGCATCCTACCTTTTAATAAAGGTAAAATATCTGTGTATCGTGCTATTCCCGGGATAACTGATAGCACACACATTACAAAATATAGTAATCTTTGCAATAGTATCAAATTACTACATCGTTGATCCAAAGGGTAAAGTAAAACCTTACAAATTGCATAGTCACATGGACTAGCTCAAATAAAATGTTCAGAACAAACACAGCGGAATGTAAGTCATCAATGAGCCTTCATCATCTTCATGTGCCACAGGCAGTCATGTTGGAATGTAGACTCGAGATCCCACTAGTACTCATTTTCAGAAGAACCTGCACGTTTGAATATGCAGCCCCACGAATGGAGGTCAGTACAATGATGTACTGGCAAATGACACTTATTTGGTGGCAGTTTTAGACATGACTATCTATATGATATTTGGCTAGTGGAGTTTATTTGCATAAAGCCAATTTTATCCTAGATTTGTTTTAAAACAAAACAATTTTGAATTCTCGAAAAGGTTTTACACCAAAATGGGCACATGGTTAAATCCACCATGCACACCAAGTCGATATGACTCCCAAGTCACCACCACATACTGTGGTTAAATCCACCATGTATATAGCCCTGGGGCACTCGACCGGGATAATCCTCAGGTCACCACCACATACTATGGTTAAATCCACCATGTATGTAGCCCTGAGAAAATCCAGTTCTGAGATTGTTTCTACACAAGTTTTAATCATTCAAAAAAGGTGATGAGATTATTCCATACATTCCTTGTCCAGGAGCTCAAATTGTCCATAATCGGGGACACGGCTAAGATCTTAGGTTTAACTCTCGAGAGGTTGTGCACTTTCACCTTACGACCCATTCTACCCAGAGAGAAGAATGAGAGAAGATCTTTCAGAAGGAGAATTCTTTGTTCCTGGGTGGCCAACCACAAGTGAAACTCACAGGCTTAAAACCCCTTACAGGTAGTAAACCCCCACACGATCCCCTGGTTAAATCCACCAGGTGTGCGGTCCAGAGCAACCACTCTACATCTGCGAACTCTCAGGTGATAACCCCCACTTAAGTCCACTGGTTAAATCCACCAGTGCACGTGGTCCTGAGTAGCCGCCCACCAATCAACCAATCCACCCAGGTGTTTCATTAGGGTTGTTAATTTTAATTTTTCAAACACTCACAACCAATAATGAAATAGCATTTGGCATTTGATGTTGCAAAGCAAAAATTAAAGCGTTCTAGCAATGGGTTAAGGAGTAGCTACACACTACTAGGGTTTGCTAAGCATAGCGTAGTACCTTTCTTTTGAAATCGAAAACCTACCATGCATACTAGTTTCAAAACACTAATGCATAATTAAAATAAGTAGGATTTGAATGTCACTTGCCTTTTTGGATCGTTCACTTCTCTCAACAAAACACGTCGCTCTTAACACGAACTATAAGATAAAATATAGCACAACATAAACACACCATTCAACAATGACAACAAAATCAAACAAGACAACAATCGGAAATCGCTCTATGGTAGTAAGGTGTGGCATGAGGTTTGGCTTGCAAGATATGGTCTTGGTGTGTTGGAATGGCTAAGTCACATGATTAGAAAGTAATGGACCATCCAAGATAAAATTGAAGAATCTTTATGATTTACAAAAGCATGAAAAGAATTTGGAATGACCCATGTAAATTGATCACATAAGTGAAAAATAGTGCAACAACAATACTATTGAATAAGTGTGACAACAATTACTCAAAATAGTATAAATTACACATAGGCTTGGGTATGGATTTGTGATATATATTGAATTACTCAATTAACTCATTTGTAAATTGAATAGTTCAATATAAGCCAATAAGATTAAGTGGGCATATGGTTGAATAGGCATGTATGATATTGAAGATGTGGGTCAAATATGCTAATGGATATCAATGGTTCAAAACATGTGATATGTGGTAGGGTTTCTCGACCTCACCGGAGCAAGCTGAAAGTCTAAAATAGGACATGTCACACTTTACTCAAATAACTCAATTGTTATTTCAATAATATGGACTAGGATAATATGATTTGGAGAGATGTGATAATGGACAAGATCAAAGTGTCTAAATGATTTTGATATATGGGTTTTACTATAGGCTTCTCTTTTGCAGAAATGAACCTTGTTTAAATTTTTTTAAGGAAATTCATCTATAATGAAAATACTCAAATCCTCATGTTTGAATTTGAATAGTCGCAAAAGGGTTGAACTAAGTTTGGTGTTTGTGCAAGTGGACAGAGGGCATCAATATGATCCATTTGCAAAAAGAATCACTTAATTTGGGTTTATAGAGTTTGAGTTATGTCAAATACTCAAATTCACATATTCAAATTTGAATATTTTAAAAAAAATTACTCAAAAGTCAAATTGTATTTTACATTTGTATTCTACACATTTTTTTGAGTTTAGGGGTATATCCTTTTCTAATTTTGGGCTTGTAATTGTTTTTCTTTAATTTTTACAAGATTAAACATGTCGCGGTTAAAATTCTAATGGTGTCCGAAAAGTTGTGCGAGAAAGTTTCTCGGATGGAAAAACTTTCTACATGAAGATTATGGAGAAATTAATTACGAACTCAACGCAAAAATAAAAACCTAAAACGGAGCTATAGATCGGAAGATACAAAACTTTAAAGTTTATTTACGTGAATTAGCTAGCACAAGATGTTGATCGATCTGAACAGGATACTTCAACCGGGTCAATTAACTGGGGTAACCTAGAGTCTTGGATTTAGATCTAACGGTCTACAATCTGATCGGTTTAGTCTAAACTATGCATGCGTGATTCAACCTAATGAGATGACTGTTTTATAGTGGTAGATCATGACCTCAAGTCTCGACGCTGGCGGGTAGGGAGTTCGCGTTCTTGTCGATGCGAGGATCCCACTGCCCGATGAAAATAGAGGACGGGTTGCGGCGCAAGACAGCGAACTCAAAGGTGTCCTCCGCGTTGTCCTTCTCTTCCTCGGAACGATGACGGAAACTGGCTGGAGACGACACGGCGCCAGCAGGATTCAGATGAAGATAAACCCATCGATTTGTTGCGAATTAGGACGACCAAACATATTCAAAATATGCGCAAAAAAAATCTAGGAAGGAAGATCAAGAAAGCAGGAGCTCTGGGGTCGTGACCTCACGGAAATCGTCGACGAACGGCGGCAGAACTGCGGAGTTCGGCGACGGAATCGAGCAGCCTTGGGGCACTATTTGGCGAGGAAGGCGAGGGGAAATGGAGAGGAATGAGTGGGGCTTAAGTAGGAACAAACCACTCGTTAAATGGTGGCTTAAATCGCCGGGAATCAAGTCGAGAGGAAATGCAAAGAAACTGAAAACGTACGAGGGCGTGCGTGCGGTTATTCCATGGCTGAGCCTTGAAGAAGCGATGGGCCCTACGTGTTAGCAGGAAAAAAAAATGAAGAAAGAAGAACGTGGGGCTCTTGCTAACTTGCTTGTTGGCTGATGGCCTTGAGATGGGTTTTGGCCACTCGGCCAGGATGTGCACGGACGCGAGCCTGGCTGGCTAACTCATTTGAGTTGGCTAGCCACTGTCCCGCTTCGTTGAATTTTTTTTAAATTGATTTGAGAATGATGTTTGATCAAAAGTGACTTAAACAATTTAGAAAAATATAACTAAAATATTTGTTATTGAATGTGGAGCATTTTGATAAATTTGAATTTGGCACACATGCCTATATGACTTTATTTGCATTACCTTCAGGTACAAGGTTTCTTTAAAAAAAAAAAAGTTCATTAAAAATTTCCTAGGGAAATCAAAGATTCTATGATGCTTATGAATGCAATGCATGTTTTTTTTGAAACCTCTATTTTTGGAAACACTTTCTAGAAAGTTTTAGTTTCTTGTGAATTTTTCGACCAAGACAAACAAGCAATCTTAGATTTTATTTTTATTTAATATTATAAAATTTGGAAAATCTTGGGATGTGACAGACTACCACCCTTAAAAGAAATCTCGTCCCCGAGATTTGAAGAGGCTAGAAAGAAAAAAGGTTTGGGTTCAGATCTTCTAGAAGGTTCATACTCACTATTGCTTCTTTTTCGAACATCTTCGAGGAGAATTCGCAAGTTAATCTTGGGCTTTGAAAACTTTACACTAAACCATATGTGGTCATACCATCAACTGTATCAATTCACATGAGGGTATTCATCCCATGGGTATTATCTTTTACTTGAGCATACTCATGGGGAACTCCTTGATATACCATCTCCAAGTAACATATCATGCGACATCTGGTGTAAAACCATAATCCAAGGGTATGGCTTCTTGATACGTCCAAAACGTATCTACTTTCCCGAACATTTTTTCTATTGTTTTGCCTCTAATTTGTGTATTTTGGATACAACTAACATGGACTAACGCTGTTTTCAGCAGAATTGCCCTGGTGTCTTATTTTTGTGCAGAAAATCAACTTTCAGGAAAATCCCCGGAAATAATTGCGAAGGGCCTATTTTTACAAAAGACACACGGAGCCAGAAGGGCAAGCCAGGGGGAGGCCCACGGCCTCCACACCATAGGCCGGCGCGGCCAAGAGGGGGGGGCGCGCCGCCATATGGTGAGGCCGCCTCGGCCAGCCCCCGACGCTCCCCTCTGGACTACTTAAAGCCCTTAACCTAAAAACGCGAGGGGGTTCGACCACTTTTCCAGAAGACATCCATAACTTCGCCGCCATCGCGAAACCCAATCACGGGATCAGAAACTCCGTTCTGGCACCCTGCTGGGACGGGGAATTGGAGAAGATCATCGCCATCATCACCACCGACGCCTCTCCATCGACCATCCATGTTCCCCCCATCCATGTGTGAGTAATTCCCCCGTTGTAGGCTGAAGGGGATGGTAGGGATTGGATGAGATTGTTCATGTAATAGACATAAGATTGTTAGGGCATAGTGCCTAGTATCCGTTGTTGGTACTTTTATGATATTGTTGCAACTTGTTATGCTTAATGCTTGTCACTAGGGCCCGAGTGCCATGATTTTAGATCTGAACATGTTATTGATTCATGATGATATTCATTGTTTCATGATCTTACCTGCAAGTTGTATACACATATTGCTGTCCGGAACCCGAGACCCCAAAGTGACAGAAATTGGGATAACCGGAGGGGAAGGCTGTGATATGAGGATCACATGTGTTCACGGAGTGTTAATGCTTTGCTCCGGTACTCTATTAAAAGGAGTACCTTAATTACCAGTAGTTTCCCTAGAGGCCCGGCTGCCACCGGCTGGTAGGACAAAAGATATTGTGCAAGTTTCTCATTGCGAGCACGTACGACTATATACGGAACACACGCCTATGGTTGTTTAGTACTTGGATACTGTTTTATTATTATCTGCAAATGCCTAGTCTTGATTATTACATGAGTTATCTTATCCATGCAGCGCCCTTTCATCCATCCCTATGCCTACAGTATTTTAATCCTGCTGTTTACTATAATCAATACAGCTGTCGTTATTACACTGCTGCTTCTATTCCACTACTGCTACTGCTATAAAACTGTTGCTACTGATAAACTATTGCGAGCAAGTCTGTTTCCAGGTGCAGCTGAATTGACAACTCCGCTGTTAAGGCTTACAAATATTCTTTGGCTCCCCTTGTGTCGAATCAATAAATTGGGTTTTACTTCCCTCGAAGACTATTGCGATCTCCTATACTTGTGGGTCATCAGGACTATTTTCTGGCGCCGTTGCCGGGGAGCATAGCTTTATTTGCAAGTTCACCTGGATTGATATTGTTCGCTGCAAATTCTCCATCATGGGTAAACCTCGCGATACTAAAGTACCTCTGAGTACCTCTGCTGCTCTTGATTCACCATCTGTGATAAGTCAACTTGTTTCACCACCACAAGCTTCACGTGTTGGTACTTCTGCTGAAACTGAAAATTCCTCTGATAATTTTGATGATGCTTCTACTATGCTTGATGATAATGGTTCATTAGGTCCTTTTCTAGATGCTACAATTGCTAGGTCTAGACAAATTGAAAATACTGAAATTCCTAATTAAAATACTGTTACACCTGTTAATTCACCTGAGTCTGTTGAACACTCTAGTGATGATCCTGATGAAGATTATGTGGAACTTGATGATGATTTTATTGATAAATGTAATGCTACTACTGATGCAAGTAACATTAAAAAGCTTCTTGCACAACGTGCTGTTAGATATAAACTGTCTCCTGATCCTAAATTTGCCACATCTCCTATAAACATTAAGGATAAGGATTATGATTTTTCTCTTGATTTATCTCATATATCTATTGTTGAGAAAACACCTTTTTGTGGTACTGAAAAAGAAAGTGTTGTAGAGCACATGATTGAGCTTTCTACTTTGAGTAGCTTGTTTTCTGATGATACCAAGAAGCGTACTTATTTTGTTGCTAAATTTTTTCCTTTCTCATTAAAGGATGATGCTAAAATTTGGTATAATAGTTTGCCTCCTGATTCTATTGATAGTCCAAGTTGTTTGCTTGATGTCTTCTTTCGAATATTTTCCTGCTAGTGCTCAACATATTGCTTTGCAGAAAATTTATAGTTTTGACCAGGAAGATGGGGAGAAATTGCCTGAAGCTTGGGCAAGGTTTTGCTCTCTTATTATAGCTCGGCCTGGACATGATTTGGAAAAGCATGACTTACTTGATATATTTTATAGTGGACTAACCATTGAGTCTAGAGCATACCTGGATAGTTGTGCTAGTTGTGTTTTCAGGAAAAGAACTCCAGACGAAGCTGAGGAATTGTTGGCTAGAATAAGCCAAAATCATGATGATTGGACTACACCTGAACCAACCCCAACACCAATATTGAATAAGAGGGGTATGATTGAATTAAATAATGAAGATATGAGGGAAGCCAAGAAATCTCTTAAAGAGAAAGGTCTTAAATCTGAAGATGTGAAGAATTTACCTCCCATAGAAGATTTATGTAAGATAACTCCCCCTTCATCCACAATTGAGGTACATTCTCTTCAACGCTTTGATAAAGAAGATATTCCTTACTCAAAACCTCCTGATCAATGTTTAGATGAGTTTGATAACTATGTTGTTAAGCAAGATAATTTTAATATGAGAGTAGAGAATCATTTAATGGAAAATTCTCAAGCTATTAGTAAATTGCATGATATTGTGGAGAGAACCTCCAATGATGTTAAGATGCTTGTTAAACATTTTCATATGGTTCAAACTCAAATTGATCAACTCACTAAAGTGCAAAATGACTTGTAAAAAAATACTCATAAAGAGAAACATGCTTATGAAGTAACAACTAGAGGTGGTGTTTCTACTCAGGATCCTCTATATCCTGAGGGGCATCCCAAAAGAGTTGAACAAGATTCTCAACGAACTAAAGAAATTAGTGCTCCTTCTAAGAAAAAGAAGAAGAAACATAAAACTGTGGTAGAATCTTCTGAACCTGTTAATGATCCTAATAGTATTTCTATTTCTGATGCTGAAACTGAAAGTGGTAATGACCATGATAAAGATAATGATAAGAATGATGTTTCTGATAAAGAAGAGATAGAAAATGAACCTGAAAAGCATGCTAAAAATAAAAAGTACACTAAAGAAGATTTTATTGCTAAGAAACATGGTAATGAAAGAGAACCTTGGGTTCAGAAGCAAATGCCTTTTCCTGCTAAGAAACTAAAATCAAAAGAGGAAGAACACTATAATAAATTTTGTGATTGGATCAAACCTTTGTTCTTGCAAATCCCTTTGACTGATGCTATTAAATTGCCTCCTTATTCAAAGTATATGAAAGATATTGTATCTAACAAAAGGAAAATTCCTAATGAGGAGATTTCCACTATGCTTGCTAATTATTCTTTTAATGGCAAGGTTCCAAAGAAGCTGGGAGACCCAGGTATACTGACTATCCCTTGTTCCATCAAGAATAATTATATTAGAACTGCTCTATGTGATTTGGGAGCAGGAGTTAGTGTTATGCCTTTTTCTCTTTACAAGAGACTTGATCTAGATAAGTTTATACCAACCGATATATCTTTGCAAATGGCTGATAAATCTACTGCTATTCCTGTTGGTATATGTGAGGATGTTCCTGTTCAAGTTGCTCATAATTGCTTAATATTAACTGATTTTGTTGTGTTGGAAATGCTTGAAGATGATAATATGTCTATTATTCTTGGAAGACCTTTTCTTAACACTGCAGGGGCTGTTATTGATTGCAATAAAGGAAAAGTCACTTTCAATGTTGATGACAAGGAACATACTGTTTATTTTCCTAAGAGGATTGATAAAGTATATGGAGTTAATACAATTTCTAATTTGAGAACTATCAAAGTGGGAGTTATTGATTGTCCTATATATGAGCCTAAAGAAGGATATCAAACTATTGTGATTGGATCCATATCAATACAATATAAGGTAACATGATTGATTTGAGGTTTATTTCTTGTTATGACATGTAAAATTTATTTGGTGGCAAGACTTGATCAACCTTGTTAACAAGTATATTTTAAATGCATGGAAGAGCTAAACAACATTTCTTTCTTTCTCACTTGTTTTACTTGCTGTAGTACTACTTGTTTTGCAAGATGCTTTAGTTGTTTAGAAGTTTGAAATTTTTTTCTGTCCTGAAATAGTTATTTTAACACCCAGAAATGTGCATTTTTCGAAGTTTTCAAAAATTTACAAAAATTATATGACTGGTCCTATTTTTCAAAATGCAACCTGGGAGTGCCGGGGCTGACCGGTGGGGCACCCCAGGGCTGCACCCCATGTGCCGGCGCGGCCAGCAAGGGGGCGCGCCACCCTGTGGTGAGGGCCCCACCTGGCCCTCCACTCACTCATCCACCTACCACTCCACTCTCTTTCACGGGAAAACACACCACCGTTGCTCAAACCCGAGTTTCTTGCTGTTCTTGCTCGAAATTTTCGATCTCCTTGCTCATCCCATCTTTGCTGCTGAGATTTGGAGCATTTGTTCTCTGGTATGTGACTCCTCCGATTATCCAAATATAATTTTGAATAGTTGAGTATATCTTGAGTAATTTGCTATTGTAGGTGACATGTTAAGTGAGTTTGCATGCTTGATTTAAGTTGTAGAAATGAGTTTTGATGCATGTTTAGTACTTTATCAAGTTCCTATAGTAGTCTCCCTCATTTATATGTCTCAAAATCAACTTTTATAATGATTGTTGAAAAATTTCAGAAAATGGAGTGGAATAGACACCAACTCAACCAACATGAATTGAAGGTGCATGAACTTATGAGAGTCCACCGTGAAGAGGGGGTATACCCCTCCTACTACCCATGCACCGATTTCATGAAGAGTGCAGGAATTATTCAGGATGTTCAAAATCTAATTTCTAATGCAGGGTTAGAAGATTTTGTTGTTGGTGAACCTTACCAATATGCAAAACTAACCATGTCAGTGGTGCAGGATTTTGAATTCCATTGGTCCCAACCTAACCCCATGGTTCGATATAAAATCTACAATAAAACTATCAACTTGCCCTTTGATGATTTTTGTGCAGCTATTAAAGTGCCAAAATGGGGATCATGTGAGAAGATTAGGGGGCTGCCACGGCAACTCTTGAATTTATACAAGATGATCTGTCAAGGGAGAAGCTTCTCAGATGAGAGTGGTAAAATTCGTAGTATTCAACTCCCATCTATTCGCTATTTTGCTTACTTTATCACCAAGTGTGTTCTTGCTAGAAAGAATGCAAATAAGTTATCTATTCATGACTTGGTTTTCTTAGCTGTTGCATTGCAACATGATAGAACTTATAATTTGGGTCCTTTGATAGCATTTAGACTTGCTACTAACCGTGATAAAGGAGGAATTTGTGGAGGTCTCATTGCCTCTCGTTTGCTAGCTATGCATGGTGTAGAACCTCACCCTCTTAATGTTCAGCTCTCTGTAGAGAAACTTGATATTGTTTCCATGATAAAACATGACTTTGTTTCTAATTGGTCTAACTCGAATAACCTATCCTATGAGATAACCTTTTTCAAGAAGAAGTGGAGAGTAATTAAATCTGAAAGACTAGTTGGACTGCCTGCACCTTCTTTGTTTAACCTTTATTCCAGGGAAAGTTGGTCGGTCACAGAAGATGAACTTGATGCATACATAGAGAGGTGCGGCCATCAAGCAGGGGATGGCATGGAGGAGGCCGAGGAACCCCTCAACTTGTCATCCAACGCAGCAAGTTCTTCACATCAGCATTTCGGGCATGTGGAGCCTTCATCCTTTTCTTCGGCACAGGGATCTTATTACGACCACGCCATGTATGATCCACCAGCTTGGAACCCTGACCCTCGCTGGGGTTGACCTCCACTTAGGCTAAAAGCCTAAGCTTGGGGGGAGGTACGCCGGAATCACTCATTCATTGCATATTACAATTACCCGTCATTTGTATATAGTTGTTTCGCTTCTTTTGGTTGTTTCTCTTTCGGTTATTTTTATTTCAGTAGGTTTCTTATTTTAGTTTTTGAAGGTTTTTACTACTGTAGTAACCTTTAATTTTAATTTTTATTTCATTTGTGTGCCGATGGTTGCCTCTAATATGAGGAAGATGATATTTGGGGAAGTGCTGTCTAGAAAACAGATTCTGGACTGATACTGAAAGCATTCCTATGCGTAGCCAGAACGTTATTTTGAGCTGCAATTTTTTTCTGCATGTTCCCCAGGTTATTATATAACTTTCATTAGTTGAGCACTTTTCGAGTTGAACAGCAGAAGATTTTCTAAAAAAAATGATTACTGTACTGCTGTCAAGTTTTGACAGATTTCTGCCACTTTGCTTTTCTGTGGTTCTTTTAGTTTTCATTCTCTTGTTTTTGCTTTGTTTTTTTTTCTAAAACACAAAAAGACCAAAAATATTTTTGTTTTTTTCTCTTTATCATTTGTTTATTTGGTTTCTTGTCCTTATTTTGCTTTATTACTATCGTTGGTTTGCTATGAGAAAATCCAAAAAGATTTTACTTTCGTTCTTGTTTCCAATTCGAAAACACCAAAAATATTTGTTGTTCTTCTTCGGTTTTGTAAAGTTTATTATGGAGTTCAGCGGTCTCCGGTTGGTGGTGCTTGGTTTTCATTTCATATTATTCAAGCTACACAAGTGAAAGGTAATAATGACGATCTACGACAACTCGACTGTGGTGAGAGGCTGGTATGAACTCTATTTGTTTTCATTTTTGTACATATACTCATCCATGTGAGCATACTTACACTACAAGAAAAGTTCTGATAGACAACGTCTCAAAATCGTCCGCTAAGGGGTATTTTTCGTCGCCTATGGGCCTAACCCGACGATATGGGTTCTGTTGTCGAAACTGCGTCAGGCAAAGTCCTACGACGATTTTTTCGGTCCGTCGTGCTTGGGCGCCCTTCCGGCACGGAAAATCGGACTGTTGCACAAGTGTTTCCAGGAGCTCGTTGACTGCTGACGTCATGCAAACTGCCACGTGGCAGACGCCGTTAACTGGCAGTTAACGACGTTAACCGGCTGAAACCCCGTGGTAGATGGTAGGCCCACACGTGGCCTACCACGTCTTAAGCGGGCCGGCCCATTAAGTTTGCGGGCCGGGCCAGCTGACTTAGTTTGACCGGTCAACTATATAGTTGGGCTGGTCCATTAGTTACGTGGGCCGGGCCTAACCTCTAAGGTTGGCTGGTCAAAACTTTAATGGGCCGGCCCACTAAGCATGTGGGCCGGGCCGAATGCACTCGTTTGACCGGTCAACAGGCAAAAGGGCCGGCCCACAAGACATGTGGGACCCACTTTCTCGTTATCGGGCCGACCCATTTAACTAGTGGGGTCCACCTTAAAACAAGTTGGGCCGGCCCAAGAAGTTATTGGGCCGGCCCAATTAGCATGTGGGTCCCACTTTCCTGCTATCGGGCCGGCCCATTTAGTACGTGGGGTCCACAATAGATCAAATGGGCTGGCCCAACAAGAAAGTGGGCCGGGCCAAAAACACAGGTGGGTCCCACTTTCCTGTTAAAGGGCCGGCCCATTTAGTATGTGGGTTCCACCATATAGCAAGTGGGCCGGCCCAACAAGATAGTGGGCCATGCCAAAAACACAGGTGGGTCCCACTTTCCAGTTAAAGGGCCGGCCCATTTAGTATGTGGGGTCCACCATATAGCAATTGGGATGGCCCAACAAGATAGTGGGCCGGGCCAAAAACATAGGTGGGTCCCATTTTCCTGTTAAAGGGCCGGCCCATTTAGTATGTGGGGTCCACCATATAGCAAGTGGGCCGGCCCAACAAGATAGTGGGCCGGGCCAAAAACACAGGTGGGTCCCATTTTCCTGTTAAAGGGCCGGCCTATTTAGTATGTGGGGTCCACCATATAGCAAGTGGGCTGGCCCAACAAGATAGTGGGCCGGCCCAATAAGCTGGTGGGGCCCACTTCCCTGTTAACGGGCCGGCCCAATAAGTAGGTGGGCCGACCCAAAATGAAAGTGGGTCCCACACTACTGTAAGTGGGCCGGCCCAATCAGTTGTAGGGCCCTGGTTGTTTGACTAGTCAACTTGCATTAAATTTCATGAGCCTAAAATCTGGTATCAATGATACACACAATTACATACACAAATAAAATAACTAGGAAAATTACAAGGCAATTAATGTGCCCAAATAAAATAATTACATAGAATCATTGAGGACTTCTATTAGCATCATCAATAACACGTTGACATTTGGCAATCGCCTTGATTGAATCTTGTGTACTCTTGGTCAACATATCGGCTACGAGATCTTAAAGCATCAATACCATGTCTTTTATAAAGTACATCCTTGAGATATTTCTTGTTTGATGAAAGGAATGGTCTAGGTTGACGGCTATGAGAGGATGCATCGGAAGAAAGATCGAGAACTTTTTGTGGGCCTCTCTTCGATGAAGATTTCTTCATCACAGCTGCATTCGATAATAATGCAAAAAGAGTTAAACGATGAACTATGCAAACATGTATTAAGCATTGTCGATATGAGATAGTCACAAGTACTAAGCACGGACTTACATTATATCTTTGCATAGGCTCACCCGGAACCTTTTTGCGCTCTATCTTCTACTAAGGACTTCTTCATTACACCTGCATTCTAGTAATATTGCAACATAGTTACAACGAGTGAACTATTCAAACATTTATTATGCAATGTAGATATAAGATAATAACAAGTTCCATAAATAAGACAATGTATGGAACTTGTACTAAGCTACAGACTTACATCATAATGTTGCACAGGGTCGCTTTGGCGAGTATCTTCTAATGATGACTGCTTCATTAAAACTGCATTCTGGTAATATTGCAAACATAGTTACAACAATTAACTATTCAAACATGTATTACGCAATGTAGAGATCAGATAATAGCATGTAGCAGAAATAAGCACAAGATAAGATAAGATGCATGTACTAAGCACATACTGGCTAGTTGCAGGTCCTTCTCTTGCGTGCACTAGTCGTGGTCGACATGCCTGTCATTTTAGGTTCAGCCATCAAGTGAAATGCTAATCCTCCTGCTCCATTGTCCTTAATCTGTGTTTAGATATCACATTTAAGACCAAGTCAGCTGGTTTCAAATAACAAAAAACTTGAGCTGCCAAATGAATAAGCCAATATTTACCAGATATCATATTAAAACCAACTAGATGTTGCTTTTCATGAGATACGAATTTCAGACATTCAGATTTAGAGTAGGGTAATGCCAAGGTTTTCCACATAAAGTAAACTGGCATTAAGAATGACCAAATGTCGGGTTCAAATCACCTTCGCGAGTTGCTCCAAGACAAGCATATCAAATAGGCGGAAACATAGTAAAGCATGAATGGCATTGCTATGGCGGGGTTCCAAGTGTTAATCTCTTGCATAAGAAACAATGCATATAGGTTATAGATAATAACGGAAGTAAAGCGCCAAAATTACCAACCAAGAACTCAGATTCCAACCTTCCCTAGCGTCCCCGCTGTTAATGTTGGATATTCTAATAAGTGGTTCGCATGATCAATCCCTAGGAAAAATAACATTGACAAGTTAGTCTACGATAATACAAAGACCGGACATGCACGCGGCAATAACTATACAAGGCGTGCGACAGGAGCATTCATGGAAAAAAATAGCTATAAGCTAAAGACGAGGTATAAGAGCAAGCAGATTGGAAATGCACATAGCATGATTATAAAAGCAGTGTGAGAATAGCAGGCACAAGAAAACAGCTAGCGGCTAGCGGTGAGCTAATGACGTGGTATAAGAACAACCAGATTGGAAATGCCCATAGCATGACTATAAAAGGAATAGCATGCAGTACAAAAACAGTTGGCAGCAAATGAATGAGTATAAGGCTATAAGTATGTGGATGCACACAGGTATCAGTAGAATGAACAGGATGGTAGCGACCGGATAATGCTTTTGTACTGTACAATATTTAAACGAACTTCATGCGAAGTAACACATCAAGAAAGTTAATGGCATATGAGATCTGCAAATAACTACACAAAACATGGCTAAAGAAACACCGCGATCTAACGGGCTAGCGTACTAACCAAGCTGCGGCGGTGCGGACGGGGGCGGCAACTTGCATTCCAGCGGCTTCGAACGCGGGAGACGATGAGTCGACCCTGTTTCAGTAGAAGCGGGCGTTAGTGAAGCAGATCTGGTTGGCTGGCAATGGATTCGGTGAAGTTGATACAGCCGGTGCGCCGAGCTAGTCGGTGGAATAGATCGGCTTCTGTGGAGGGGGGCCGCGGTGAAGTAGACCCGGTTCCGTTGGAGAGGATCCGGTGCGTCGACAGGAAAGGCGTTGATTGCTATGCTGTGGATGAGGTCGGCGGTGAAGCAGATCCGTCGGTGGCGAGGTCGGCGTTGAAGCAGATCCGTCGGTGGCGAGGTCGGCGGTGAAGCAGATCCGTCGGTGGCGAGGGCGGCGGGGGAGCGGATCAGGTGGGTGGACAGCCAACACGATAAGGCTACGCTGTGGAGGAGTATGCCGGCGGCGAAGCAGATCTAGTACTCTAGAGAGTCAGAGCTTTGGCGTGTGAGAGTATTTTTGAGCTAATGGGGCGAATGGTTGGTGGGTGGGTGTGGGCCTGTGGGGAGGGTTCGGGATCTAGGCAAGATATTTCATTGTTACCGAATGAGCCCTCCATGGTCGGTGGGTTGTAACTTCCGGACCGGGGTTAAAAGGGTAAAAGCTGGTCACGGGATTTTCGAATGGATTCGGCGGGATGATTTGGCGCGGGGCCGAAATTTTCAGTTTCAAGCTACGAGCAGAACGACAAAAATAATGTTCTTCCCCGGGGAGCTCTCTCCTCTTCTCTTTCTCTCTCGAGTCTCTCTCACTCCCCCGGCTCCTCTCCCCCTTCTCTCCGGCGGCCTCGCCGGCCGGAGATGAGGCCGACTTCTCTCTGTATATCGTACACCCTCCGAACTAAATTAATTGATTCAACTTTCCTTAGACGTGTATGTATCTAGAGTAAAAACATGTGTGGATACATCCATATTTAGATAAGAAAAGTTGAGTCAGCTAATTTGGATCCGAGGGAGTTAGTGTTGTTGTAAGCTTAGATCCGGTGTTTCCCATGAGCAGAATGACGCAATGGAGTCGGGGATCTCGTCATCGGCTTCAGATCTGGCCTATGGTGAATCTGGCGGATCTTGCCGGCCAAACCCCGATCTGGTGCCATCAAGGTGATGGCGCTAACGGTGAGGCTTGCTTTGGTCAGTGCTTCAGATCTGGCCAACGGGGAAGTCAAGCTGCTAACGTTCACAAGCTCGGGGCATACGACGGCGTCATCCGTCTTGCCTGTGAACATCTTGGCCTTTCAGCGGCCCTTCTCAGAGCCAATATGCCGTTGCTGAGGCCATTCTTCTCCTTCGTCCTGGCGACTACCGGCGACACCGTCCCAAGTGGTGCGTCCCCGACGACGGAGTTGCTTGGAAAGGATGCGGAGCGAGAGATCGATGTGCGGTCCAGAAGGACTCGATTGATTTTCTTCTATATGTTTTGGGGTCCTTTTTGTAAAGTTGCAGGTCCTATTATTTATTGTCTAGTTCTTTTGGACCTCTATGTAATTTTTTGGACTAGTTTCTATTTGCAACGATAAACTTGAATTTTGACAAGTTCACGGGAAAAAAAATTCTTTGCACATATGACCTATCATGTATGAATATTCTTAAGATTTAAACTACTATATGTAATGGCCAGCACTTGCGCAAGGGGCTCGTCTAGTGCGTGATACGTCTCCGACGTATCGATAATTTCTTATGTTCCATGCCACATTATTGATGATATCTACATGTTTTATGCATACTTTATGTCATATTTATGCGTTTTCCGGAACTAACCTATTGACGAGATGCTGAAGGGCCAGTTCTGTTTTCTGCTGTTTTTGGTTCCAGAAATCCTAGTAAGGAAATATTCTCGGAATCGGACGAAATCAACGCCCGGGTTCCTATTTTCACTCGGAAGCATCCGGAACACCCGAGAGCCGCCGGAGGGGGCCACGGGGCCCCGGATGATAGGGTGGCGCGGCCCACGCCCTGGCCGCGCGGCCCTATGGTGTCGTCGCCCCGTTCGACCTTCCGACGCCGCCTCTTCGCCTATATAAAGGTCCCGGACCTAAAACCTCGATATGAAAAAACCACGGTACGAGAAACCTTCCGAGCCGCCGCCATCGCGAAGCCAAGATCCGGGCGACGGAGTCTGCGTTCCGGCACGCCGCCGGGACGGGGAAGTGCCCCCGGAAGGCTTCTCCATCGACACCACCGCCATCTTCATCAATGCTGCTTGTCTCCCATGAGGAGGGAGTAGTTCTCCATCGAGGCTCGGGGCTGTGCCGGTTAGCTATGTGGTTCATCTCTCTCCTATGTACTTCAATACAATAATCTCATGAGCTGCCTTACATGATTGAGATTCATATGATGATGCTTGTAATCTAGATGTCATTATTCTAGTCAAGTGGGTTTTACTTATGTGATCTCCGGAGACTCCTTGTCCCACGTGTGTAAAGGTGACGGTGTGTGCACCGTGTGGGTCTCTTAGGCTATATTTCACAGAATACTTATTCATCTGTTATGAATGGCATAGTGAAGTGCTTATTTATATCTCTTTATGATTGCAATGTGTTTTGTATCACAATTTATCCGTGTGCTACTCTAGTGATGTTATTAAAGTAGTTTATTCCTCCTGCACGGTGTAATGGTGACGAGTGTGTGCATCGTGTAGTACTTGGCGTAGGCTATGATTGTGATCTCTTGTAGATTATGAAGTTAACTATTGCTATGATAGTATTGATGTGATCTATTCCTCCTTTCGTAGTGTGAAGGTGACGAGTGTGCATGCTATGTTAGTACTTGGTTTGGTTATGTTGATCTGTCATGCACTCTAAGGTTACTTAAACATGAACATTGAATATTGTGGAGCTTGTTAACTCCGGCATTGAGGGTTCGTGTAATCCTACACAGTTAGTGGTGTTCATCATCCAACAAGAGGGTGTAGAGTCTAGCATCTATCTATTTATTATGTTATGTGATCAATGTTGAGAGTGTCCACTAGTGAAAGTATCATCCCTAGGCCTTGTTTCTAAATACTGCTATCGCTGCTTGTTTACTGTTTTACTGCATCTTTACTTCCTGCAATATTACTACCATCAACCGCACGCCAGCAAGCACTTTTACGGCGCCGTACTACTTGCTCATATTCATTCATACCACTTGTATTTCACTATCTCTTCGCCGAACTAGTGCACCTATTAGGTGTGTTGGGGACACAAGAGACTTCTTGCTTTGTGATTGCGGGGTTGCTTGAGAGGGATATCTTTGACCTCTTCCTCCCTGAGTTCGATAAACCTTGGGTGATCCACTTAAGGGAAACTTGCTGCTGTTCTACAAACCTCTGCTCTTGGAGGCCCAACAACGTCTACAAGAATAGAAGCACCCGTAGACATCAAGCTACTTTTACGGCGCCGTTGCCGGGGAGGAAAGGTAAAAGGCTCTCATACTCCGGTCTCGGGTAAAGTACTTTTACGGTGCCGTTGTGTGTGTGCTCGAAGCTATTTCCTTTAGATCCTGCAATTGCATCTTTTTGTTTCTTGTTTACACTAGTTTGGCATAATGGACAACAATGAGCTTCTTATTCTATTTCCTGATTTAAGACATGGATGGTTTGATGCAAAAATTAAAAAGCCCATGGAACATATTAGTATGAACACTTTGAATACCATTGTTGCTAATGATATGGAAAATTCTAAGCTTGGGGAAGCTGGTTTTGATGAGCATGATATTTTTAGTCCCCCAAGCATTGAGGAGAAAATTTTCTTTGATGATACTTTGCCTCCTATTTATGATGATTATAATGATAGTGGTCTTTTGGTGCCGCCTACTATGGAGAGTAAATTTTATTATGATGATACTATACCTCCTATATTTGATGATGAGAATAATAATGATAGCTACTTTGTTGAATTTGCTCCCACTATCATCTAATAAAATTGATTATGCTTATGTGGAGAGTAATGATACTTTTATGCATGTGAATAAGAATGCTTTATGTGATACTTATATTGTTGAGTTTGTTCATGATGCTACTGAAAATTATTATGAGAGAGGAAAATATGGTTGTAGAAATTTTCATGTTACTAAAACACCTCTCTATATGTTGAAATTTTTGAAGTTACACTGGTTTTATCTTCCTATGCTTGTTACTTTGCTCTTCATGAACTTGTTTATTTACAAGATTCCTATGCATAGGAAGCATGTTAGACTTAAATTTGTTTTGAATTTTCCTCTTGATGCTCTCTTTTGCTTCAACTACTATTTCTTGCGAGTGCATCATTAAAATTGCTGAGCCCATCTTAATGGCTATAAAGAAAGAACTTCTTGGGAGATAATCCATGTGTTTTTTTACTACAGTACTTTATTTTATATTTGAGTATTGGAAGTTGTTTACTACTGTAGCAACCTCTCCTTATCTTAGTTTTATTGCATTGTTGTGCCAAGTAAAGTCTTTGATAGTAAGGTTCATACTAGATTTGGATTACTGCGCAGAAACAGATTTCTTGCTGTCACGAATCTGGGCCTAATTCTCTGTAGGTAACTCAGAAAATTATGCCAATTTACGTGAATGATCCTCAGATATGTACGCAACTTTCATTCAATTTGAGCATTTTCATCTGAGCAAGTCTAGTGCCATTTTAAAATTCGTCTTTACGGACTGTTATGTTTTGACAGATTCTGCCTTTTATTTCGCATTGCCTCTTTCGCTGTGTTGGGTGGATTTCTTTGTTCCATTACCTTCCAGTAGCTTTGTGCAATGTCCAGAAGTGTTAAGAATGATTGTGTCACCTCTGAACATGTGAATTTTTGATTATGCACTAACCCTCTAATGAGTTTGTTTCGAGTTTGGTGTGGAGGAAGTTTTCAAGGGTCAAGAGAGGAGGATGATATACTATGATCAAGAAGAGTGAAGAGTCTAAGCTTGGGGATGCCCCCATGGTTCATCCCTGGATATTATAAGAAGACTCAAGCATCTAAGCTTGGGGATGCCCAAGGCATCCCCTTCTTGATCGACAAATTTATCAGGTTCCTCCCTTGAAACTATATTTTTATTCGGTCACATCTTATGTACTTTGCTTGGAGCGTCTGTATGCTTTTATTTTTGTTTTGTTATTTTCATTCTCTGAATAAATACATGCTTGTGTGGGAGAGAGACACGCTCCGCTGGTTCATATGAACACATGTGTTCTTAGCTTTTAATGTTCATGGCGAAGGTTGAAGCTGCTTCGTTAATTGTTATATGGTTGGAAACGGAAAATGCTACATGTAGTAATTGGTAAAATGTCTTGGATAATGTGATACTTGGCAATTGTTGTGCCCATGTTTAAGCTCTTGCATCATATACTTTGCACCTATTAATGAAGAAATACATATAGCTTGCTAAAATTTGGTTTGCATAATTGGTCTCTCTAAGGTCTAGATAATTTCTAGTAAAGAGTTTGAACAACAAGGAAGACGGTGTAGAGTCTTATAATGTTTACAATATGTCTTTTATGTGAGTTTTGCTTTGCACCGATTCATCCTTGTGTTTTTTTCAAATAACCTTGCTAGCCTAAACCTTGTATCGAGAGGGAATACTTCTCATGCATCCAAAATCCTTGAGCCAACCACTATGCCATTTGTGTCCACCATACCTACCTACTACATGGTATTTCTCCGCCATTCCAAAGTAAATTGCTTGAGTGCTACCTTTAAATAATTCAAAATTTATCACCTCTTATTTGTGTCAATGTTTTATAGCTCATGAGGAAGTATGTGGTGTTTTATCTTTCGATCTTGTCATTTACTTTTGACGAGACTTTCACAATGGACTAGTGGCACATCCGCTTATCCAATAATTTTGCAAAAAGAGCTGGCAATGGGGTTCCCAGCCCCAATTAATTAACTTTCATTAATAATTCTCTTCACATGTTTTGCTCTGATTCATCAGTAAGCAACTTAATTTTGCAAATAGACACTCCTCCATGGTGTGTGAATGTTGGAAGGCACCCGAGGATTCGGTTAGCCATGGCTTGTGTAAGCAAAAGGTTGGGAGGAGTGTCATCCATAAATAAAGAAAAACTAAACTAAAGTACAGGTGTAAACAAAAGAGAAGAGGGATGATCTACCTTGCTGGTAGAGATAACGTCCTTCATGGGAGCCGCTCTTGAAAGTCTGGTTGATGAGGTAGTTAGAGTGCCCACTACCATTCGTTGACAACAACAAACACCTCTCAAAATTTTACTTTTATGCTCTCTTTATGTTTTCAAAGCCAAAGCTCTAGCACAAATATAGCAATCAATGCTTTCCTCTTTGAAGGACCTTTCTTTTACTTTTATGTTGAGTCAGTTCACCTATCTCTCTCCACCTCAAGAAGCAAACACTTGTGTGAACTGTGCATTGATTCCTACATACTTGCATATTGCACTTGTTATATTTCTCTATGTTGACAATTATCCATGACATATACATGTTACAAGTTGAAAGCAACCGCTAAAACTTAATCTTCCATTGTGTTGCTTCAATGTCTTTACTTTAAATTATTGCTTTATGAGTTAACTCTTATGCAAGACTTATTGATGCCTGTCTTGAAAGTGCTATTCATGAAAAGTCATTGCTTTATGATTCAGTTGTTTACTCATGTCATTACCATTGTTTTAATCGCTGCATTCATCTCATATGCTTTACAATAGTATTGATCAAGATTATGATAGCATGTCACTCCAGAAATTATCTTCGTTTTCGTTTACCTGCTCGGGACGAGTAGGAACTAAGCTTGGGGATGCTGATACGTCTCCGACGTATCGATAATTTCTTATGTTCCATGCCACATTATTGATGATATCTACATGTTTTATGCATACTTTATGTCATATTTATGCGTTTTCCGGAACTAACCTATTGACGAGATGCCGAAGGGCCAGTTCCTGTTTTCTGCTGTTTTTGGTTCCAGAAATCCTAGTAACGAAATATTCTCGGAATTGAACGAAATCAACGCCCAGGTTCCTATTTTCACCGGAAGCATCCGGAACACCCGAGAGCCGCCAGAGGGGGGCCACAGGGCCCCCAGATGATAGGGTGGCGTGGCCCACCCCCTGGCCGCGCGGCCCTATGCTGTCGTCGCCCCTTCGACCTTCTGACGCCGCCTCTTCGCCTATATAAAGGTCCCAGACCTAAAACCTCGATACGAAAAAACCACGGTACGAGAAACCTTCCAGAGCCGCCGCCATCGCGAAGCCAAGATCTGGGCGACAGGAGTCTCTGTTCCGGCACGCCGCCGGGACGGGGAAGTGCCCCCGGAAGGCTTCTCCATCGACACCACCGCCATCTTCATCAATGCTGTTGTCTCCCATGAGGAGGGAGTAGTTCTCCATCGAGGCTCGGGGCTGTACCGGTAGCTATGTGGTTCATCTCTCTCCTATGTACTTCAATACAATAATCTCATGAGCTGCCTTACATGATTGAGATTCATATGATGATGCTTGTAATCTAGATGTCATTATGCTAGTCAAGTGGGTTTTACTTATGTGATCTCCGGAGACTCCTTGTCCCACGTGTGTAAAGGTGACGAGTGTGTGCACCGTGTGGGTCTCTTAGGCTATATTTCACAGAATACTTATTAACTGTTATGAATGGCATAGTGAAGTGTTTATTTATATCTCTTTATGATTGCAATGTGTTTTGTATCACAATTTATCTGTGTGCTACTCTAGTGATGTTATTAAAGTAGTTTATTCCTCCTGCATGGTGTAATGGTGACGAGTGTGTGCATCGTGTAGTACTTGGCGTAGGCTATGATTGTGATCTCTTGTAGATTATGAAGTTAACTATTGCTATGATAGTATTGATGTGATCTATTCCTCCTTTCGTAGTGTGAAGGTGACAGTGTGCATGCTATGTTAGTACTTGGTTTGGTTATGTTGATCTGTCATGCACTCTAAGGTTACTTAAACATGAACATTGAATATTGTGGAGCTTGTTAACTCCGGCATTGAGGGTTCGTGTAATCCTACACAGTTAGTGGTGTTCATCATCCAACAAGAGGGTGTAGAGTCTAGCATCTATCTATTTATTCTGTTATGTGATCAATGTTGAGAGTGTCCACTAGTGAAAGTATGATCCCTAGGCCTTGTTCCTAAATACTGCTATCGCTGCTTGTTTCTTGTTTTCTTGCATCTTTACTTCCTGCAATATTACTACCATCAACTGCACGCCGAGCAAGCACTTTTACGGCGCCGTTACTACTGCTCATATTCATTCATACCACTTGTATTTCACTATCTCTTCGCCGAACTAGTGCACCTATTAGGTGTGTTGGGGACACAAGAGACTTCTT
This sequence comes from Lolium rigidum, assembly GCF_022539505.1. NCBI lineage: Eukaryota > Viridiplantae > Streptophyta > Magnoliopsida > Poales > Poaceae > Lolium > Lolium rigidum. Next base: position 194,889,064 of record NC_061510.1, on the reverse strand, counting down.
GCTTTGTGATTGCGGGGTTGCTTGAGAGGGATATCTTTGACCTCTTCCTCCCCGAGTTCGATAAACCTTGGGTGATCCACTTAAGGGAAACTTGCTCGCTGTTCTACAAACCTCTCGCTCTTGGAGGCCCAACACCTGTCTACAAGAATAGAAGCACCCAGTAGACATCGGTGCGCACTAGTTTCCATTAGCACCGATAAATTTGAATCTTGACAAGTTCTTGGAAGAAAAAATTGATTCACATATAGCCTATCATGTATGAACATTATTGGGATTCAAACTATACATAGATGGCCAACACGTGTGCAAGGGGTCCTCTAATGTGCACTAGTTTCCATTTGCACTGATAAATTTGAATCTTTACAAGTTCTCGGAAAAAATTTGCTTCACACATATGCCCTATCATGTATGAACATTATTGGGATTCATATTATATATAGATGGCCAACACTTGTGCAAGGGGGTCCTCTAATTCTTGGGGATTTCAATCTCTCTCTCTCTCTCTCGATCTATCGTTGGTGGCCAGAACAACACACATATGCATGCACTTTATGCGCAAAGGCGCGGTTGCCTCTAATAATTCACGTGTGTGCGTATATTTGAACATATTCTTGGGGATTTCAATCTCTATCTCTCGATCTATATATCGTTGGTGGCCAAGAAACACACTTATATATATACGCATGCACTTTATGCGCAAAGGCGCGGGCGCCTCTAATAATGTGTGTGTACACTCGATCGATGATCCCTAAACCTTAAACCCTAAAACCCTAATCCCTAATCCCTAATTATACCCTAAACATACACCCTAAACACCCTAAACACTAAACCCTAAACCCTAGACCCAAAACCCAAAACACTACACCCTAAACCCTAAACCCTAAACCCTAAACCCTAACCCTAGACCCTAAACCCTAAACACTAAACCCCAAACCCCAAACCCTCAACCCTAGACCCTAAACCCTAATTAACCCTAACCCTAACCCTAAAACCCTAGATAGATAACCCTAAACCCTAAACCCTAATTAAACCCTACATATATATATAGGCCAACGACACTTCATTGCGCATCAAGCAGGCGACCAACTAATTAGCGCTGATAAATTAATTAACTTGAATTTTGACAAGTTCTCTCGAATGAAAACACATTTGATTAAGTTGCCTCATAATATATATACAATTAGTGTGCATGCGCGCATGTCATACCTTCCACATATCATTCGTGCATATATTTCAATATATATCTGAATATATTCTTGGGGATATATATATTTCAATCTCTCTCTCTCGATCTATATATCGTTGGTGGCCAAAAAACACACTTATATACGCATGCACTTTATGCGCAAAGGCGCGGGTGCCTCTAATATGTGTGCACTCGATCGATGATCCCTAAACCTTAAACCCTAAAACCCTAATCCCTAATCCCTAATTATACCCTAAACGTACACCCTAAACACTAAACCCTAAACCCTAGACCCTAAACCCTAAACACTACACCCTAAACCCTAAACCCTAAACACTAAACACTAAACCCTAAACCCTAACCCTAGACCCTAAACCCTAAACCCTAAACCCCAAACCCTAAACCCTAAACCCTAGACCCTAAACCCTAAACCCTAATTAACCCTAACCCTAAAACCCTAGCTAGATAACCCTAAACCCTAATTAAACCCAACATATATATAGGCCAACGACACTTCATTGCGCATCAAGCAGGCGACCAACTAATTAGCGCTGATAAATTAATTAACTTGAATTTTGACAAGTTCTCTCGAATGAAAAGACAGTTGATTAAGTTGCCTCATAATATATATACAATTAATGTGCATGCGCGCATGTCATACCTTGCACATATCATTCGTGCATATATTTCAATATATATCTGTACATATTCTTGGGGATATATATACATTTCAATCTCTCTCTCGATCTATATATCGTTGGTGGCCAAAATTAAACACACACTTATATACGCATGCACTTTATGCGCAAAGCCGCGGGTGCCTCTAATAATGTGTGTGTGCACTCGATCGATGATCCCTAAACCTTAAACCCTAACACCCTAATCCCTAATCCCTAATTATACCCTAAACGTACACCCTAAACCCCCTAAACACTAAACCCTAAACCCTAGACCCTAAACCCTAAACACTACACCCTAAACCCTAAACACTAAACAGTAAACCCTAAACCCTAACCCTAGACCCTAAACCCTAAACCCTAAACCCAACACCCTAAACCCTAAACCTGTAACGGCCCCGGATATACCCCTATTAGATTGTTTGTTATTTTTCTTTTATGCATCATCATGGCATAAGCATCATCTCATCAATGTTTCTAACAAGATAAAATTATTTATTATAAAACCTCCTTTGTCCTTATTTTAAATAAAACCCTAACCCCCTCTCATATTCTTTACTTTACAACTAAGTTGTGCAACAAATACTATTGGAATAAAATGTGTTTTGTTTTGGTTACAACCAAATAAATATTTTACAAGTATTTTTAAATCTCATTCTCATCCTTGTTTCAATTCAAAGTAGAATTGGGTTTGATTTATAATGTTTAGAAAATAAACCAGAAAAATAAAAGAACAAAACCCCTACCTCCTGGGCCTCTCTCCCTTTCTCTGGCCCGCAGCCATCCTCTCTTCCTTTCCCCCCCAGCCCAACACGGCAGCCCATCTCTTCCTTTCTTTCCGGCCCGCGTACCCCTTCCGCAAGCGGAGACCAAGTCTCCTCTTCTTTTCGTCGTCTTCGCCAGAGAGGAGCACGAAAGGCTCGTGAGCCCCCCCTGCCGTGGTCCTCCCCCACCAGCAACTCACCACCACCCCCACACATGCTTCCCCCTCCTTTATCTCTTGCCTGGACCGCACCCTCTCGTCCTCATCCTCACCCACCTGCCCCATCTTTTCTTCCTCTCGCAAGCAAGCGACGCACCACCGAGCGCCACCGTCACGGTTCCGCCATGGCGCCACCGGTCTCCGAGCCACCCCGCGCTAGTCCGAGGGCACCGGCGGGTGCGCCTTGCCCTCCTCTTCGTCTCGGCGCGTCGAATCGAGCCGGGGAACCTCCACAGCCGTCGCCATCGTCGCCGTTACCCTCAGTACCGGCGGACGTTTTTCGTCGATCCCGTCGACGTCCGACCTCCTCCGCCTCCCTCGACCTCGCCATCGTCTTCTAGGTAGACTACTGCTCCTCCTGGAACCCTCGGTTGACTTTCCCCTCCTCTGGTTCGCTCCTTTCATCGCTGTGCCGACCCGTGACGCGCAGATCCTCACCGTCGGTGGTATTCCGACGACCTCCTCCTGGCGGCGCCTCTCCCTCTTGGTCCGCGCCGACGAGGCACACCTCCTGCACCCTCGCGCGCCTGCTAGGGCGTCCGGGAACGTCCGCGTCGTCTCCGACTTGCCACGGTGACCACCTCCTCCTCGCCGCGCGCGTCAAACATTCTACCGAACAGCTTCTCGTGCGCCCGCACGCTCCGCCACGCCGGCGCCACGTCGACCCGCTGGTCCCCACCCGTCAGCGACCGGGGTAGAAACCCGCTCGGTGAGTTTTTCTCCCCAGATCCAGATCCGGATCTTTTCTGCTTAGGCCCCTGCATCTTTTATGCTATCAACCCGCGGCCCCTCCCTCTACTGCTTTTAAAGAAAACCCCTGCACCTTTTGTAATAAACCCGGGGTCCTTCCCCTGTCTGGACATTTCGTTCAGGTCCTTTGTCTAATTAAAATAAATCCTTTTCTCCCTATTTTAAATAGCAAAAACCAATCTGCTAATAACTTTTAAATGGTAATTCAAAATGAAAAGTGTTATATATGAATTTTGATCAGAAAAATGCATTGAACATGATTATGCCATCCATGCTTGCTGTTTCCTCATGCATCATATAAATTCGTGATAGTTTGCATTATCACCTAATATGGAACATATGGAATATGTGGGATACTATATAAATGTTGTCCTGGTTCCATTTAACTTTGATGTAGCTCACCCCTGCCATGTTTGCCATGCTATTCCACCCTTAAATTTGGCGGTAGAAATGCAACTCTAAATTAATTTGTTTGTCCGGGGTTCAACTCCGATTAAATTGGATAAGTTGCATCGCCGCATCATGTTTGCCATGCCATGCATATCATATCATGATCATGCCGATTCTTTTGCCGTAGTAGTAAGATGTGCATCCGTTGATTGTTGTAGCATTTTCTTCTTCCCGGATAGGATCACGAAGTGTTGATGTGAGATACGACGAGTTCTCCGACAACTTCTTCTGCAGCTTTTCACAGGCGAGCCCTCTCTCTTCACCTATTTTACTCTCTCCCTCGCACTGCTATCCTTATGTTGCGATTCTGTATCGAGTCACGTGTCCTATTCCACTTGTTTACCATAATAATCCTATATGTATCATTCCTTACCCATAGCCGTTGCTTGATGTTTGAGCCTTGCGAGTCGTAGGCGTGTTTAGGCTCTGTTGTTTATCTCGATCTGTTATCGGGATATGTTGGGTTGTTGGGAGGTTATCACATGCTATATCAGTTGTCGGAGATACACATGCTTTACTTATTTGTTAACAACTAAAATTGTAAGCAGAGGCATCTGTGAGCCCCTTTGCGAAAGCATCGGAACTTTGACTCGCTAATGTCCCCTAGGACCCGAGTTCTTGTTATCTGTTCCGAGATTGAGCGCTCTACCCATGCGTGGGGACGATTATTGGGACCCCCTCACCCATTACCTTTTCTCAAGTCAGTTGAAAAAGGGGGCCACAACCTTGGTTTTATTTGCCTATGCCATGTATGCCATGCTTTACTTACCGTTGCCTTCGGGTGTTTACTTCCTCGTTGCCTTCGGGTGTTTATATTCTGTACCGTACCCCGCGGAACGTTTAGCGAAGCGTGTGGTTTGCACGCCTAGCCGTTAACGCAAACCCTGAGTCCGCTTCGGAGTACGGCCGGACTTCGTTACGGGTAGCTTAGTCGGGTGGCCCCCCTAGACCTTCTTGTTGAACTGGGAACGGTCTTGTTGTGAGACATCCACCTGTCGTAAGTGGGTCGAGCATGCGTATGGATACATTTGGGCAACCCCTGCAGGGTGTACATCTTATCGATAAGCCGTGTCCGCGGTTATGGACGACTTGGAATTGTATAGCTTGATCATAGAACAACTTACACCTTATACTTGTTGTTAATAATCTGATAATAACTTGCGTAGTAATATAGCATTTACTACAACCGATACCTAATAAAACTTGTCCACCGTTGAGTGCCTTTTACATTGCCTCTTCGCAATTGTTGGAGGGGATATGTGTAATCGGCTGGGTTATGTTAGTGTAGTATTTTTATCTGTTACCTTATGCGCTCTCTTATCTTCTCTGATTAGACGGATGTTGTAGCGTGTCTCTATTGGTTATAGTATTGCTGCCGCTAAACCTACCATATAGCCCCAGGCGATATATATTTATACTCGCTCGGCGAGCATAGCCATTTCTAGTCTCGCTAAGTACGTGCCGGAGTTCGTTCCTTGGTACTTACTCTCGCCTTTTCCCTTTCTCTTTTGCTTCCTACCTTTTGTCGGCAACCGATGGCCCGACTTTGACATGTACGAGATGACGACGTTAGCAAGGTTACCTTTCCGGCTTGGCCTGGGCAGGGTTATGGACGCCACTGGTTATCTTCAGGACTCTTAGTCCAATTTGTATCTTGTCCGTACTCGGACGTATTCGATCTTCTGTATGATTTGAATCTTTGAATTGTATATTTGTATCTTGACTCGTTGGAGTTGTTGTTGTAATATATGTTTCTTGTGGGCTCTATTGTAATCCTGTTGTAATGTTACCGCTCGTGTTAATTCCTCTGGCATCACGTGTGTGATTCGTCGCGCACGTCGTGTCGGAGGGCGTCTCTGGATCGATATCGTGCGGATTTCGGTGGGATCGCTGGAATCCTCATGGTACCGGTTCCGGGGCGTCACAAGTTGGTATCAGAGCTCAGGTTGACGATACCCCACTAGTCCAGCCTGTAGGATAACCTTGCCAACGGACGTTGTTGTGTATAGTGTCAAAACTATTTTGTGAAAACTCGTTGGATAGATCTGATTAGCTCTGAATTTTTCTCCTTACCTCTATTCTTTCTCTTCTTACCTATGCGAGTTTTGAGTCTTCTCTCTTATCTAAGTTTCTTTGAGTCTTAGGTTCCGACGCGGGTTGGACGATCTTTGCCCTCACCTATTAGGTCCGATCTTCGGAGGATCTTGACAGAAGCGCATCATCAACAGCGGAACAACGACTTCTTGTTGGTGGTGTCGAGCATTCTACATGGAGAAACAATTCTTGTTAGTGGTGTCGAGGAGATCGACACGTCGCCTGAAGATCCGATAGTTCCACCTCTCTCCCCCGTACCTGGACATGGGATCTCGGGGCGCGATCCCTTGTTAGTGGTGTCGATTGTAACGGCCCCGGATATACCCCTATTAGATTGTTTGTTATTTTTCTTTTATGCATCATCATGGCATAAGCATCATCTCATCAATGTTTCTAACAAGATAAAATTATTTATTATAAAATCTCCTTTGTCCTTATTTTAAATAAAACCCTAACCCCCTCTCATATTCTTTACTTTACAACTAAGTTGTGCAACAAATACTATTAGAATAAAATGTGTTTTGTTTTGGTTACAACCAAATAAATATTTTACAACTATTTTTAAATCTCATTCTCATCCTTGTTTCAATTCAAAATAGAATTGGGTTTGATTTATAATGTTTAGAAAATAAACCAGAAAAATAAAAGAACAAAACCCCTACCCCCTGGGCCTCTCTCCCTTTCTCTGGCCCGCAGCCTTCCTCTCTTCCTTTCCCCCCCAGCCCAACACGGCAGCCCATCTCTTCCTTTCTTTCCGGCCCGCGTACCCCTTCAGCAAGCGGAGACCAAGTCTCCTCTTCTTTTCGTCGTCTTCGCTAGAGAGGAGCACGAAAGGCTCGTGAGCCCCCCTGCCGTGGTCCTCCCCCACCAGCAACTCACCACCACCCCCCACATGCTTCCCCCTCCTTATCTCTTGCCACGGACCGCACCCTCTCGTCCTCATCCTCACCCACCTGCCCCATCTTTTCTTCCTCTCGCAAGCAAGCGAGCACCACCGAGCGCCACCGTCACGGTTCCGCCATGGCGCCACCGTCTCAGGCCACCCCGCGCTAGTCCGAGGGCACCGGCGGGTGCGCCTTGCCCTCCTCTTCGTCCCGGCGCGTCGAATCGAGCCGGGAACCTCCACAGCCGTCGCCATCGTCGCCGTTACCCTCGGTACCGGCGGACGTTTTCGTCGATCCCGTCGACGTCCGACCTCTCTCCGCCTCCTCGACCTCGCCATCGTCTTCTAGGTAGACTACTTCTCCTCCTGGACCCCTCGGTTGACTTTCCCCTCCTCTGGTTCGCTCCTTTCATCGCTGTGTCGACCCGTGACGCGCAGATCCTCACCGTCGGCGGTATTCCGACGACCTCCTCCTGGCGGCGCCTCTCCCTCTTGGTCCGCGCCGACGAGGCACACCTCCTGCACCCTCGCGCGCCTGCTAGGGCGTCCGGGAACGTCCGCGTCGTCTCCGACTTGCCACGGTGACCACCTCCTCCTGCGCCGTGCGCGTCAAACATTCTACCGAACAGCTTCTGTGCGCCCTCACGCTCCGCCACGCTGGCGCCACGTCGACCCGCTGGTCCCCACCCGTCAGCGACCGGGGCAGAAACCCGCTCGGTGAGTTTTTCTCCCCAGATCCAGATCCGGATCTTTTCTGCTTAGGCCCCTACATCTTTTATGCTATCAACCCGCGGCCCCTCCCTCTACTGCTTTTAAAGAAAACCCCCTGCACCTTTTGTAATAAACCCGGGGTCCTTCCCCTGTCTGGACATTTCGTTCAGGTCCTTTGTCTAATTAAAATAAATCCTTTTCTCCCTATTTTAAATAGCAAAAACCAATCTGCTAATAACTTTTAAATGGTAATTCAAAATGAAAAGTGTTATATATGAATTTTGATCAGAAAAATGCATTGAACATGATTATGCCATCCATGCTTGCTGTTTCCTCATGCATCATATAAATTCGTGATAGTTTGCATTATCACCTAATATGGAACATATGGAATATGTGGGATACTATATAAATGTTGTCCTGGTTCCATTTAACTTTGATGTAGCTCAACCCTGCCATGTTTGCCATGCTATTCCACCCTTAAATTTGGCGGTAGAAATGCAACTCCAACTTAATTTGTTTGTCCGGGGTTCAACTCCGATTAAATTGGATAAGTTGCATCGCCGCATCATGTTTGCCATGCCATGCATATCATATCATGATCATGCCGATTCTTTTGCCGTAGTAGTAAGATGTGCATCCGTTGATTGTTGTAGCATTTGCTTCTTCCCGGATAGGATCACGAAGTGTTGATGTGAGATACGACGAGTTCTCCGACAAGTTCTTCTGCAGCTTTTCACAGGCGAGCCCTCTCTCTTCACCTATTTTACTCTCTCCCTCGCACTGCTATCCTTATGTTGCGATTCTGTATCGAGTCACGTGTCCTATTCCACTTGTTTACCATAATAATCCTATATGTATCATTCCTTACCCATAGCCGTTGCTTGATGTTTGAGCCTTGCGAGTCGTAGGCGTGTTTAGGCTCGTTGTTTATCTCGATCCGTTATCGGGATATGTTGGGTTGTTGGGAGGTTATCACATGCTATATCAGTTGTTGGAGATACACATGCTTTACTTATTTGTTAACAACTAAAATTGTAAGCAGAGGCATCCGTGAGCCCCTTTGCGAAAGCATCGGAACTTTGACTCGCTAATGTCCCCTAGGACCCGAGTTCTTGTTATCTCGTTCCGAGATTGAGCGCTCTACCCATGCGTGGGGACGATTATTGGGACCCCCCTCACCCATTACCTTTTCTCAAGTCAGTTGAAAAGGGGGCCACAACCTTGGTTTTATTTGCCTATGCCATGTATGCCATGCTTTACTTACTCGTTGCCTTCGGGTGTTTACTTCCTGTTGCCTTCGGGTGTTTATATTCTGCATCGTACCTCGCGGAACGTTTAGCGAAGCGTGTGGTTTGCACGCCTAGCCGTTAACGCAAACCCTGAGTCCGCTTCGGAGTACGGCCGGACTTCGTTACGGGTAGCTTAGTCGGGTGGCCCCCCTAGACTTTCTTGTTGAACTGGGAACGGTCTTGTTGTGAGACATCCACCTGTCGTAAGTGGGTCGAGCATGCGTATGGATACATTTGGGCAACCCCTGCAGGGTGTACATCTTATCGATAAGCCGTGTCCGCGGTTATGGACGACTTGGAATTGTATAGCTTGATCATAGAACAACTTACACCTTATACTTGTTGTTAATAATCTGATAATAACTTGCGTAGTAATATAGCATTTACTACAACCGATACCTAATAAAACTTGTCCACCGTTGAGTGCCTTTTACATTGCCTCTTCGCAATTGTTGGAGGGGATATGTGTAATCGGTTGGGTTATGTTAGTGTAGTATTTTTATCCGTTACCTTATGCGCTCTCTTATCTTCTCTGATTAGACGGATGTTGTAGCGTGTCTCTATTGGTTATAGTATTGCTGCCGCTAAACCTACCATATAGCCCCAGGCGATATATATTTATACTCGCTCGGCGAGCATAGCCATTTCTAGTCTCGCTAAGTACGTGCCGGAGTTCGTTCCTTGGTACTTACTCTCGCCTTTTCCCTTTCTCTTTTGCTTCCTACCTTTTGTCGGCAACCGATGGCCCGACTTTGACGGTGTACGAGATGACGATGTTAGCAAGGTTACCTTTCCGGCTTGGCCCGGGCAGGGTTATGGACGCCGCTCGGTTATCTTCGGGACTCTTAGTCCAATTTGTATCTTGTCCGTACTCGGACGTATTTGATCTTCTCGTATGATTTGGATCTTTGTATTGTATATTTGTATCTTGACTCGTTGGAGTCGTTGTTGTAATATATGTTTCTTGTGGGCTCTATTGTAATCCTCGTTGTAATGTTACCGCTCGTGTTAATTCCTCTGGCATCACGTGTGTGATTCGTCGCGCACGTCGTGTCGGAGGGCGTCTCTGGATCGATATCGTGTGGATTTCGGCGGGATCGCTGGAATCCTCATGGTACCGGTTCCGGGGCGTCACAAAACCCTAGACCTTAAACCCTAATTAACCCTAACCCTAACCCTAAAACCCTAGCTAGATAACCCTAAACCCTAAACCCTAATTAAACCCTACATATATATAGGCCAACGACACTTCATTGCGAATCAAGCAGGCGACGACCTAATTAGCGCTGATAAATTAATTAACTTGAATTTTGACAAGTTCTCTCGAATGAAAACACATTTGATTAAGTTGCCTCATAATATATATACAATTAGTGTGCATGCGCGCATGTCATACCTTGCACATATCATTCGTGCATATATTTCAATATATATCTGAACATATTATTGGGGATATATATACATTTCAATCTCTCTCGATCTATATATCGTTGGTGGCCAAAAAACACACTTATATACGCATGCACTTTATGCGCAAAGGCGCGGGTGCCTCTAATAATGTGTGTGTGCACTCGATCGATGATCCCTAAACCTTAAACCCTAAAACCCTAACCCCTAATCGCTAATTATACCCTAAACATACACCCTAAACACCCTAAACACTAAACCCTAAACCCTAAACCCTAGACCCAAAACCCTAAACACTACACCCTAAACCCTAAACCCTAAACAACACTAAACACTAAACCCTAAACCCTAAACCCTAGACCCTAGCTAAACCCTAATTAACCCTAACCCTAGACCCTAAACCCTAAACCCCAAACCCTAAACCCTAGACCCTAAACCCTAATTAACCCTAACCCTAACACCCTAAAACCCTAGCTAGATAACCCTAAACCCAAAACCCTAATTAAACCCTACATATATATAGGCCAACGACACTTCATTGCGCATCAAGCAGGCGACCAACTAATTAGCGCTGATAAATTAATTAACTTGAATTTTGACAAGTTCTGTCGAATGAAAACACATTTGATTAAGTTGCCTCATAATATATATACAATTAGTGTCCATGCGCGCATGTCATACCTTGCTCATATCATTCGTGCATATATTTCAATATATATCTGAACATATATATTCTTGGGGATATATATATTTCAATCTCTCTCTCGATCTATATATCGTTGGTGGCCAAAAAACACACTTATATACGCTTTATGCGCAAAGGCGCGGGTGCCTCTAATAATGTGTGTGTGCAATCGATCGATGATCCCTAAATCTTAATCCCTAAAACCCTAATCCCTAATTTCTAATTATACCCTAAACGTACACCCTAAACACCCTAAACACTAAACCCTAAACCCTAAACACTGCTACACCTTAAACCCTAAACACTAAACACTAAACCCTAAACCTAACCCTAGACCCTAAACCATAAACCCCATACCCTAAACCCTAAACCCTAGACCCTAAACCCTAATTAACCCTAACCCTAACCCTAAAACCCAAGCTAGATAACCCTAAACCCTAAACCCTAATTAAACCCTACATATATATAGGCCAACGACACTTCATTGCGCATCAAGCAGGCGACCAACTAATTAGCGCTGATAAATTAATTAACTTGAATTTTGACAAGTTCTCTCGAATGAAAACACATTTGATTAAGTTGCCTCATTATATATATATATATATATATATATGGGAAATAGTGGGCTACCATGGGGAATAGCTATGCACCCCCAACCATCCATTAGATCATCCTATAGAGGATTCTCCACCCTTCATCTAAACTGACGGCGTTACTCTTTTTTCTCTGACCAAACCCCACATCCCACTTGCACTCTGCATACTCTCTCTCTACCCGGCCATGAGCGAAATTGAATTCCTCTCCACCTTTCACACACTCGTTGGGATCCACCAGCCGCTGCCGGCCGCGCGCCGTACGCACGCAGTTCCTCCCGCCGCCGGCCGCGCGCCGTCCCCATCCACGCCGTAGGCGCGCCACCCCCACTTTCGGTCTCGCGTCGCTTATCCTCGCCGCTGTACGCGCGTAGCTGCTCCTCTGCCGGCCGCGCGCCGTCCCCGCCCGCTCTGGACGTGCACCACACCCCACTGTCGGCCCCGTGGCGCTTATCCTAGCCGCAATACGCGCGCAGCTGCTCCCTCCACCGGCAGCGCGATGTTGTTCCTTTCGCTGCCCGCGCGCAGATCCACCCGACGTCCGCCCGCCCCGGCTTCCCGGTGACCGCCACCTAGGCCCTTGGTCGCCGGTGCCCCGTCCCCGTCCTTGGGGTGTGACGGCCGTGATTCGATGGGAGGCACCCTTATCCACACCACGCGCGCCACACCCTTCGTCGAAAGAAGGTTCCCCATTCCCCACCATCCACCGAGCTACTGCAGGTGGGGAGGCGGAGTGGCCGGGCCAAGCACGAGACGGGCAGCCCTCCTGGAGCGCAGATCGGCCGGCCGGGGCCGTTTGCTTTTTCTTCCGATCTGATTTGCTTCGCATCTTTTTTCTTTTCGGTCTCGAGATGTTTCTCCGTTTTGAGGAAATCAGGTCCATGCAGATTGGTATATGCATGGTGTGTTCCCGATTCAGACCAAATTTGGTCTTATCTTATCATTTTCCATCCATCCAGAGGCAGATCCCGTCTCTATCTTTCTCTCACTCAAATTAGTTTGCTGCTGATTTTTCTTGGTGAAAAACATTTGAAATTTTTCTTCATGGTGGATGGCAGGCGCTGCAGATTTTTTTCCCGATCTGGATCTGATGTCTGTCTTCGTCCCCGTTGATGATTTTTTCTGTCTATTTACCTTGTCTTCAGTCGTTCCATTCATTCAGGATGCAAGATGGTTTTGCTCCATTTTTCTGTGATCATAATCCTATGGCGAAAATGTTAAACTGATTTGTTCTATGATTGTATAAACCAGAGTAGGGGTGACGACGAGCAGCATAGCTAGTCCCACGCCGCGTGTAGCAGAAGCAGCAGGCGGTGCACCGCGAGCTGCTCCGTCCGCATCCCGAACGGCCCTCTGCGGCAAGCAGGAGCTCCTCCACCCAACATCTCTGCAGACCGCGCGCACGACCCTGCTTCCTCGCGGGATCTGCTCGAGGACGGTCACACGGTGGGTCTGTTTCCCCGGTGGCGGGCAGTGGGAGAGGCGCGCCTGTGAGGAGGGGAATCCAACGGGGGCGGCGCGCGGAGCAACTGATGCACCCATGGGCGACATGGGAGAGGCCGCCGCCGCCCAGCACGGAGTAGGCGGCCGCGGTGCTGAGCACGGAGCGGGGGTAGGCCGCCGACGCAGCCATCCTTGGCGCCACCGGTCGAGCACGTCGCAGCAGGGAAGGCTGCCATCGCCGCCGCGGCGTTGCAGTCCAACACGGAGCAGTGGGTGTAGCCGTCATCGCGCACGAAGCAATGGGGAAGGTCGCCGTCGAGCATGTAGATGGTGGGAGGCGGCCGTCGCCGCCGCGGTTCCGCCATCCAGCATGGACAGCGGCCGCCGTCGCCATCGAGCACATAGTGAGAAGGCGCCTGCCGAGGAGCAGATCGAGGCACGGCCGCGAGGAGTCATGGACCTTGATGCGCGACAACGAAGCAGCTAGCGGCGGGAGTGGGCGTGAGCTTCTTGTAACCAGGAACCAGGCCTAATTAATCAGGCAACCAGGAACTAATAATATGGAAATTAGAAAAAACTGAACCCTCCATCTAGGTCTAACTAATTTTGCAATTAGCAATCTGGAAATTATGGCTAATTTATCTGGTAATTGTATGGGAAAAAAAAACTTCTTCACATCATTATTTGCGAGTGCATGCGCTAGCAGGAGAAAGATACGCCTGGCTTTTCGAGTATGTGAGGTGGAGACGTGATTAGATGGGTCGTGGAGACGTTAGACTTTTCTACGCGCTGGCACATGCAACCGTACACTGCCTATCAACCGCCGCACAAAGTTTAAAATATGCGGCGCCCCTATGCGCCTTTTTGTTGATAGGAGCAGGCCACGGTGTACTTTTTGTCAAAAGTATTTGAACACGGCTGACAGATAGGAAACGGACGTTAACGGAAACACGGATCTCCGTACTACATCCAGTGGCTCTAAGCATATGCACAGCTATCCCCCTAGGTAGAAAATCCGCGTCCATATATATATATATATATATATATATATATATAGGTCTGCTATTCTCGAACCGGTTCGAGAATAACTATTCTCGAACCCTTTCTGAACTTCCTAACTTATCGCATGCGAACTTCCCGTGAGTCTTCATATTTTCGCGTCCCACGTCCCGCTCGCGTCCCGCTCCCGCGCGCGTGTGAACTTCCTACGAGACAACGAACCGTTACGTGTCCCACCTCCCGCTCGCACCCACCTCCTCCGTGCTCGCTCCCCACCCCTCCCCGCTCGCTCCCGATCTCTTCCATGGCGATTTCCTCCCCGCTCGCTCCCGAGCTCTTCCCCGCTCGCTGCCGATCTCCTCACTCGCTCGATTCCTATCGGAGAACTTCGTCGACGGCGGCTCCTCATCTCCGTGCTCTCCTCCGACGTTTCACCGACGAATTTGTTCTCCACGGCCGCACCGCGGATCGTCAATATTCTCGCGGCACGCTTATTCCATGCTAGCTCTACGCTGCTCTTATCTTCTTTTTATCCTCGCGCTGCAGATTTGTTTTCCGATGGCTGTCACACGAGTCCGCCGTCCTTCTTCGTTAAATCTTCTACGTTCATGGCTCCGCCCTTACTCCTCCGGGTGGTTTTTGGGTATGTCTCCTCCATGGTTTTGTTGATTGATAGGTTCTGCTTGATCCTAATACACGATTTCTTCACAGATCTATGTTACTGCTTAGTTCATTTTTTGCGCATGCTCCTGTAGTTATTTTTTTCTCACTTGATGCAGTGATGACGCGGTAGCCTTCATTCTTACACTTGATGTAGCAACATAATCCAGATTTTTTTTTTTGGCATCTTTTTTGTTTTTTCATACGCTCTAGTGAATGTTTTTTGTTTGTTATAACTAATGAACTTCTTTAATTTTTATGATGTGAACTACCGATATGCATGAACTTTTCTCAGTTTTCCTGTTTTGATTTTCATGATACAGATAAGTTGGGGCCTCTGTTTTTCATGTAATTCTACTTTTGAGCATGTATGTATTTTCTGTGTTAGTAAACTGTGAACTTCTCATTTTAATGTACAAAACAGATTCGGGAGGTAGCATGGAATAAAAGTAATTACCTAGGGAAGGTGGGGG
>NC_061510.1:194767893-194873679 GCF_022539505.1 Lolium rigidum | reverse complement strand
GTGGTAGTTTTTCATATCTTGCTGGTACTTGGTGACCCTTGACAATACCTCGTCCCGAGCTTCGTCGAGTGCATCAACGTCATCTTCCAGTGCCTTTATCGAGGTTTCTTCATCAAACTCCGCCACTCTCGGAGAATTGTGTTCTATCTCTATCGGGAGCACTGCCTCAGCTCCAAGAACCAGAAAGAATGTAGTTTCTTGTGTCGCTGTATTGGGTGTCGTCCGTATACTCCATAGCACGCTAGGCAACTCCTCTGGCCATGTGTGTCGAGCTTTTTCCAATGGTGTTAGCAGGCGCTTCTTGATGCCGTTGCAGATGATGCCGTTCGCTTTCTCGACTTGACCATTGGTTTGCGGGTGCGCAACTGAAGCAAATTGTAATTTGATGCCTACCTCTGCGCAATACGTCTTGAATTCCTTGGAGGTGAAGTTGCTTCCATTGTCTGTGATGATGCTACAAGGAACTCCAAATCGAAAAACGATACTTTTGATGAACTTGACCGCTGATGCTGCGTCTGGCGAGTTTATCGGCTTTGCCTCAATCCACTTAGTAAACTTGTCGACAGCGACTAGCATATACTCGTATCATCCTGGCCACGCCTTATGCAATTTTCCTACCATATTGATGACCCACAAGTATAGGGGATCGCAACAGTCTTCGAGGGAAGTAAAACCCAATTTATTGATTCGACACAAGGGGAGCCAAAGAATATTTGTAAGCCTTAACAGCGGAGTTGTCAATTCAGCTGCACCTGGAAACGGACTTGCTCGCAATAGTTTATCAGTAGCAACATTTTTATAGCAGTAGCAGTAGTGAAATATAAGCAGCAGTGTAATAAAGACAACAGTAGTAATTATAGTAAACAATAGGATTAAAATACTGTAGGCATAAGGATGGATGAACGGGCGCTGCATGGATAAGATAACTCATGTAATAATCGAGACTAGGCATTTGCAGATAATAATAAAACAGTATCCAAGTACTAAACAACCATAGGCATGTGTTACGTATATAGTAGTACGTGCTCGCAATGAGAAACTTGCACAACATCTTTTGTCCTACCAGCCGGTGGCAGCCGGGCCTCTAGGGAAACTACTGGTAATTAAGATACTCCTTTTAATAGAGTACCGGAGCAAAGAATTAACACTCTGATGCAGCCCGACCTTCGGTCTTCACCGCATCATGTGCTTCATCGCCAAGACGGCACGCAAAGGTGAATCTTCTCCTTTACGCGTGCCTCGAATCGCCTATTTGGGACGATATACTAGTTCATACTCCGTCATATCTTGATGACAGGAACTCCACGACAAATACGGAGGGAAGAGAGGATGCCATGGAGACCCGAGGACGCAAGGCCGATGTCACGGAAGCATGGAAGAGAAGGAGAAAGAGGAGCTGGACGCTCCAGGCCGGAACTTCCGCCCCTCATGGCCGGAACTTCCGCCCAGATTCCATCCAAGACTGAAGATGCTCGCACTGAAGAGCTGCGACCGGAACTTCCGCCCCTCATGGCCGGAACTTCCGCCCCGACCGGAACTTCCGCCCCTTAGGACCGGAACTTCCGCCCCCGACCGGAACTTCCGCCACTTAGGACCGGAACTTCCGCCCTATCGAACCTCAGCCAGATCTCAGCACCTTTTGGCTTGTAACTTACCCCTTCGCCCCCTACCTATAAATAGGCACCTACCCCCACCTTCATGAGGGAGAGATGATGTTTAGATGAATTGGCTTATGCCTCTATTATCCCTTTGTGGATTTGGGAAACCCCCACCTTAGATTACCCATCTATTGTATCCCTCCTTATCCGGATCTTTTTCCATTCTAGTAATTCTATCAATTGAGAATCTCTTACTTTGCAACTCTATTCTTGATTGGTCTTTTGCTCTTTGGGAATTCTATTTGGATTTGTCGATCTTTTGCAAGAGATTCTACCTTTGATCTTTCTCTCGCGATTCTATCGGTTGGTGGTTCAGGCCAACAAGGATAACCGATTTGTGTGTGTGCGTGTGTTTGTATCGAGTTCTTCGCGTTCATCCACTTCCCCACGAATCCCCCTTCGCAATCACACTCACCCGGGTCAAACCGTGAAGATTGGGCACACCCTCGGGCTTAGCCCGCATCATATGGTACCTGAGCAAAGGTTGCCACGGATTTGACCCTCCGATTCCACCAATTTCGCCCAAAAATTTCCCCAAAATTTTTTTCCCAAAAAATAGCTCGAATTTGGATCTCTGGATTTGTTGAGTTGTTTGTGGTTTTGGTCCACAGATCTTGTGTCTTTGGTGTTGATCTATCATCCATCCACTTTTCTCCGTCAAATTCCACCGTTTCCCCTCGAAATCCGTCGATTTTCGCCCCACGTTTCCGCCCCGTGTTCATCAGTTCGTGCTGTTCGCGCAGATCCAGATCCAGATCTGGAAAATTCGTGTATTTCCGGAACTACCGCCCCTACCCAGCGGAACTTCCGCTCGCACCAAATTTTTTCCACACACTGGTCAACGCGTTCGTCTTCCCCAGCCAAATCGCTTCTGTCGCTCGCCTCGCACCATCTCCAGCCACGACAGCGCAGCTCCACCTCTGCTCACGCCCGCAGCAAGCCCAAGTCCACCTCACGCCGCCGCAAACAGCAGCCCACCATCTGCACCGCAGCGCCCACCAAGCACGCCGCTCCCGCCGCAGGCACAACGCGAGCAGCAAGCCGCTCCTCCGCGCACGCCCCAGCGCGAGCCCCACACGCCCACCGGGCCCAACAGCACGCCCGCCCCGCGCTGCCCTCGCTCACCTCGATCTCCACCTGCCGGCAAACCCTATACACCGACCAGGTCGGCGCGTACCGCGCGCCGCACACCCCCGCGCGCGGTACGGGCCGGCCCAGTTAGGTGCGGGCTGCCTCCTTTTTCGAATTTACTTTTCTTTTTTGTTTCTTATTTTCTCGTTTCTTTTTTCCTGTTTTCTTTTTCGTTTTCTGTTTTCGTTTTTCTTTCGTTTTTTCTGTTTCCTTTTTTACTTTTATTTTTCAGATTCGAAAAATAGAAATATTTTTAAAAATTAAATTAAAAAATGTTCAAATATAAAAAACCGTTCAAAATCTGAAAACCGTTCAAATTTAAAAATCGTTCAAACATGAAAATTGTTCAAACATGAAAAATGTTCAAATTTAAAAACCGTTCAAATTTAAATATCGTTCAAACTTGAAAATTGTTCAAACATGAAAAATGTTCAAATTTAAAAACCGTTCAAATTTAAAAATCGTTCAAACATGAAAAATGTTCAAATTAAAAAACCGTTCAAATTAAAAAACCGTTCAAACGTGAAAAATGTTCAAATTTTGAAAAATATAATTTTTTGAAAAATATTCAAAATATAAAATCGTTCAAATTTTAAAACTGTTAAATTTAAAAATGTTCATATTTTGAAAAAAATCTTGAAAAATAATTTCATAAAAAATGTTAGATTTTGAAAAAGAAAAATATTAATAACAGAAAAAAAACAGAAGAAACAGAAAAAGAAAAAAAAACGTACCTGAGCTAATGGGCCGCGGCCCAAACTACCCGACCTGGTCGCTGGGGGTGTGCGGCACCCCGCACGCGCCGACCAGGTCGGCGTATAGCAGTTCCCCCACCTGCCCGCTCCGCTCAGCAGCGCCCGCGCCGGCCGCCTCCATCCACGCGCAAACGCGCAAGCGGCCACCAAGTCCCGCATCCACTTTGGCCCATACGCGCACCAGCCCAAGCGCTCTGCTAGCCCCACCTCGCGCAGTTTCCGCTCAATCCCTGCTCAACTCACGCACAGATCGCACCAAAATTCCTAGAAAATTTACCCAGACCGGAACTTCCGGTTACACAGAGCGGAACATCCGGCCGGCCGGTACATCCGGCCAACATCCGCCTAAGTTCCGAAAATAGCAAATTTGCTCGCAGTAACACCCCTGGATCCATTTCGCGAATTTCGGAAGTTGACCGGAAGTTCCGGCCCGGCGCGCATTTCTGACTTAAAATTCGTCCAGTTTTGATCCATCTTTTTGCCCCAAATTTGGACAACTTTCTGGCGCCCGTTTGACTCCAAACTTTAACAACATCCTCCAACGACTCCACATAGTCTACGTCTAATTTTTGACGATTTTTGGAGCCCAACTTTTAACCGCTCGTTTTGACCCAACTTTTCGGGCATTGACTTAATTTGCTCGGTTTTCCTTGTGGAGTGCATTGGTTGTCTAATCCGCTTCCGCGCCTACATCAACACCGCGACGACATCTTTGGCACCCCGGATTCCGGCGCAACTTCGACACCATCATCGACACCACCTCGATCATCGCAAGTTCGTGTGCTTGACACCGCCTAACATCAATAGGTATAACTTGCCCCACCCCTTGTAACCCCGTTTCTTTCTTTGTGTACCTATCCCATTGAGAGTGGCTTTCCGAGTGTTGCGAAGCATTGCACAAGTGTCACGACCGTGAGAGGGGGTGTGTGTGCGTTGTGTTGAGCAAAGCTCCGAAGCAAGCTCGGTGAGAAAGATACACAAAAGAAGAAAAAGTGTGACATATACATAGAGAAAAAGAAAGCTTCTAAGCATAGACAAAAAAAGATAGAAAAAGAGTGTGTGTCCACCGATACAAAGGACTGCAAAGCTTGTACGCACTAAGAGAGAAAAGAGAAGAGTGACATCTTGCGCAAATCTAGTTGCTTCTCTCATATGCAACCGAGCTACGGTCTCTCTTGTGTTGGCGTGACACCGAGCTAATAGTCTTCGTTAGGACGATCTTTGTTACTTGCTCACTTCCTTGGTCGCGCTAACCCCATTGTTCTTCCTTGTGTGTGTTTCCGTGTTTTCTTGACATAGATCACCGCTTTTGACATTTGACTTTGGATCTTACCCACATTTGACAATAGACATTTTCTTTGGTTCTTTTCGTTTGCTATCCACTTCCTCACCTACCACCATATAGAGTTCTTAGCCTTTTGCGTGTGCTTTGAGTGTGTGTGTGTGAGTACATATCGGTTATTCTCTAACTTGAACCATTTTCTCGATTTTGGTTTGCGAGTTTTGACCTTTTGGTAGTTCTCCTTCCACCATATATACACCAATCCTAGAGACTAACATGTATAGTGAGGATGAGCCTACGGAGGACGACATGGAGTACTACGAGGGTGATAGCTCCGCAAGCACCGAAGATATGGAGGACCATGTGGAGCTCGACACCAACAATGGCTCCGCATGCATTGGCGACGTGACCGACATCGAGCATCTCCACCTCGACCACGACTACGACTACGACGACATGGTGGAGCACCACCTCGACCACGACTACGACTACGACGACATGGTGGAGCACTACCTCGACCACGACTACGACCACGACGACATGGGGGAGCACTACCTCGACTACGACTACGACACCATGATGGAGCATCGCACCGAGCACTACCTCGAGCACGACATCGACACCATGGTGGAGCCTAGCTTCGACCCCACCTTGAACAAGACCGGTGCCTACAAGTTCCCCATCTTGGCCAATGGAACTACATATGAAGATAGAGGACCTCCAAGACGGCGCAACCATGAGAGTGCTTATGCACATGATCATCTACGTCGAGCTCATCCTATGAAACACCAAGAGCGCCCCCTTCATGATCGCCATCGACACTCTCCTCCAAGCTCAAGAAGGCGCCACAAGCAAAGTGCCAAGCCACATGAACCATCATCTAGGCATGCCGAGGATCGTCATCAACACACGTCGCCTCATGATCGTCGTCGACCATCACAACCCCATGACCACCATCGACATGCATCACCACATGACCGTCGCCGACACAAGTCACCTCATGTTCGCCATCGACCAACACCTCCCAAGGATCTTCGACGACACCCCCCAAGACATGGTGATGATGCAAGAAGACGAGAGCCTCGACATGAAGCGGCCAAGGCTACAAAGAACAACAACACCAACCATATGGTGTCCACAAAGCCTAGCACCACCACCGAAATGGCATCTCCAAGACCGCCTACACATGAGAAGATCTCCAATGGTGCAAGACAAGGCGCTACACCAACAAGCAAGATGGTGCCAAGTGCAAAGAAAGAAGAACCACATCTTATGGTGCTTCCCCTCCGACCGCCACCACCATAATGGCGCCTACAAGAAGCTTAAGCCCCAAGATGAAGACCGTGGAGTCTACACTTCAAGATGAAGGACGATCTACCCATCTTTATGCCAACATGACAATGGTTCGTCCTCCAAGACCACGTAGCTCCCAATGCTTTCGTTGCACACAAGACGGTCATCTTTCGGAATGCCCCAATCTCCATTGTGATGTGTGCACATCCAACAAGCACATGACATGGGAGTGCAACACACCACAAGCCCACAAGCTCTACTTCGCCCAATTGGATGCCGAATTCGCCAACATGACACTTCAAGATACCATCGTGTTCAAAGAATGGTGCAAGAAAATGGAAAAGATGACGACTATGAAGACCACACTTCAAGATGGAGCACGAGAAGGCCAAGTCAAGAGTGACGTTGATTCGAGCCTAGCTCTCAACAACACCATAGCGCAATCAAATGGTGTCAACATGGGAGGCGATGGAGTTGAGAAGGTTGAGCATGGGATTTTCCCTTCAACCAAGGAGGCGAATGGAGTTGAGAATGGTGAGCATGGGATGATCCCTTCACCAATGGAGGCGCATGGAGATGAGAAAATCGAGCCTACTCCTATATGCTTGAATGATGAGATGGTACCAATCCCATGTGAGCATGAGAGCCACTTAGCCCACTTGAGTGAGAGTGATAGTGAGTTGAGTGACTCCCACCCCATATGTGAGTTTGAGTGCTTCCATTTGGAGGACATGAGTGATACACCGAGTGAGTTGAGAGAGATAGTTGATAGGTCCATGGAGGTCATTTCACATTCTAACAACTTAACCTCTACCTCTAGTGTGTTTTCTCATGTTGCAATAGGTTCCATGGATGACGAGTTCCCGATCATGGAGAAGATGTACATGGTGCATGAAGATGATGATATCACACCATGCTTACAAGAAGTCAAAGATGTCGACCACATGGATCCTACCACTTCCACAACACCTACCTCAAATGAGTCGGACTACAAAGGTAACAATATAGGTGTTGATGATGCCATGATCCCACTAGTGGACATGATGATTTGTGAGTTCATGCATGATGATGATGATACAATTGCTATGTCATATGCTTCGTTCATTCCCCCATGTGATGCTTTGCTTGATAACATTGTTGATCATGTGGAACTACTTGCTTGTGACAATATGATCATTCCATGCGATGAGAGTTTAACTTTCTCTCCAATTGCTTGCAATTTGTCGAACAATTGCTCTTTCCCATGTATTGCTTGCAATGATGATGCTAATGCTTGTGTTGTGACAACTTTGATGAACAATTGCTCTTTTCATAAGTTTGTCGACAATAATGATCAAACCTTGAACATGTTTTGTGCAAAATGCTTGCAATACTCTCCCATTAATGCAACCAAAATGTTGAATACTTGCTCTTTCCAATGCTTGGTTTGCAATGATGTTAATATGCTTGTAAATGAGATTGCCCCCATAGCTCTCTCAAATTTTGGAGACTTTGCCTATATCCATGATGAGCATGTTCATGTGTTTACCCCGCATATTCACCATATCTATTATGATGCTTTGCTTAACGCTAATGGTGATGTGCAAAAGAAATGGACCATCATGATGGATGATGTGTTCATATACCATGCACACACGTTCTTTGCTTTGCCTATTGTGTGTGTAGGTACAAGAATGCCAATGTCAACCTCGATTGAGCACGAGTTGACCAAACGAGCTCTTGAGAGCATAATACATGTGAGTTCAAGATCGAACCCGGCTCTAATACCTTTCCCATGCTTTGCATTGAACATGCCGAACAATTTCTCTTTCTTGTGGTTCTTTTGCAAGCATGATGATGTGATTCTTACCGTTGGTGTTGCCTCAAACAAGTTGACCAATTGCTCTTTTATTTGGTTTGTTGGCACACACGGTTGTGTAAATCTCGTTTTGGTGAACTTCTTGGATGATATGTCTTGTGTTGCCACAAATATGAGGACCAATTTCTCTTTCCAATGGTTTGTGTGCACGCATGTTGATGATATTTTGGACACTCTTCTGTATGTGTTTTTGCCAAACTCTCCACTTATTGCTTCAAGGATGTTGAACAATTTCTCTTTCTGATGCCTTGAGTGCAATAATGCACATGAGTTTCTACATGAGATGGACACCATGGTCGTCTCACAATTTGGAGTTTTTGTGTTCCCACATTTGGAAGATGTTCATATGGAGTTCTTATACATTGACCTTGCACATGCATTATTCTTGATAAATTTGTGTTGTGCTAACGGTGTTGTGAACATGAAAGGACATGTCATCAATGATGTGCTCCAATATCACACACAAACATACTTTGCTTGGTCTTTGTTGTGTGAAGGTACAAGTGACTTGTGGATGAGCGTCAACGAATGGGTTCAACCCCAAACATCTACTACACAAGATCTCTCAATGAGAGCACATCGACATTATGCTAAGGTGACCTCCTTATACTTGGGACATATTGCTAATCCCGTGGAACATTGGCTACGCTTTGAGTGTTGCTTTCCTTTTCTTGTGCTATTCATAGGGCTCTTGACAAGTGAAGAAACATTCAAGCGTTGGTGTCATCTACCTCCTCTACACGTTCATGATGAGTTATCATCGAGGACGACTCTTTTTCAAGTGGGGGGAGATGATGCAGCCCGACCTTCGGTCTTCACCGCATCATGTGCTTCATCGCCAAGACGGCACGCAAAGGTGAATCTTCTCCTTTACGCGTGCCTCGAATCGCCTATTTCGGACGATATACTACTTCATACTCCGTCATATCTTGATGACAGGAACTCCACGACAAGTACGGAGGGAAGAGAGGATGCCATGGAGACCCGAGGACGCAAGGCCGATGTCACGGAAGCATGGAAGAGAAGGAGAAAGAGGAGCTGGACGCTCCAGGCCGGAACTTCCGCCCCTCATGGCCGGAACTTCCGCCCAGATTCCATCCAAGACTGAAGATGCTCGCACTGAAGAGCTGCGACCGGAACTTCCGCCCTCATGGCCGGAACTTCCGCCCCGACCGGAACTTCCGCCCCTTAGGACCGGAACTTCCGCCCCCGACCGGAACTTCCGCCACTTAGGACCGGAACTTCCGCCCTATCGAACCTCAGCCAGATCTCAGCACCTTTTGGCTTGTAACTTACCCCTTCGCCCCCTACCTATAAATAGGCACCTACCCCCACCTTCATGAGGGAGAGATGATGTTTAGATGAATTGGCTTATGCCTCTATTATCCCTTTGTGGATTTGGGAAACCCCCACCTTAGATTACCCATCTATTGTATCCCTCCTTATCCGGATCTTTTTCCATTCTAGTAATTCTATCAATTGAGAATCTCTTGCTTTGCAACTCTATTCTTGATTGGTCTTTTGCTCTTTGGGAATTCTATTTGGATTTGTCGATCTTTTGCAAGAGATTCTACCTTTGGTCTTTCTCTCGCGATTCTATCGGTTGGTGGTTCGGGCCAACGAGGATAACCGATTTGTGTGTGTGCGTGTGTTTGTATCGAGTTCTTCGCGTTCATCCACTTCCCCGCGAATCCCCCTCCGCAATCACACTCACCCGGGTCAAACCGTGAAGATTGGGAACACCCTCGGGCTTAGCCCGCATCACACTCCGTGAACACATGTGATCCTCATATCACAGCCTTCCCCTCCGGTTGTCCCAATTTCTGTCACTTTGGGGCCTCGGGTTCCGGACAGCAATATGTGTATACAACTTGCAGGTAAGATCATAAAACAATGAATATCATCATGAATCAATAACATGTTCAGATCTGAAATCATGGAACTCGAGACCTAGTGACAAGCATTAAGCATAACAAGTTGCAACAATATCATAAAAGTACCAACAACGGATACTGATACGTCTCCGACGTATCGATAATTTCTTATGTTCTATGCCATATTATTGATGATACCTACATGTTTTATGCACACTTTATGTCATATTCGTGCATTTTCTGGAACTAACCTATTAACAAGATGCCGAAGTGCCGGTTCTCGTTTTTCGCTGTTTTTGGTTTCGAAATCCTAGTAACGAAATATTCTCGGAATTGGACGAAACGAAGACCCGAGGGCCTATTTCGCCACGAACCTTCCGAGAAGACCGAAGAGCATACGAAGTGGGGCCACGAGGTGGCCGGACCACATGGCGGCGCGGCCAAGGGGGCCGCGCCGCCCGTGGTGTGGGCCCCTCGTCGGCCCCCGACTGCGCCCTTCCGCCTACTTAAAGCCTCCGTCGCGAAACCCCGAGGCGAAAAACCACGATACGGAAAACCTTGCCGAGACGCCGCCGCCGCCGATCCCATCTCGGGGGATTCCGGAGATCTCCTCCGGCACCTGCCGGAGAGGGGATTCATCTCCCGGAGGACTCTACACCGCCATGGTCGCCTCCGGAGTGATGAGTGAGTAGTTCACCCCTGGACTATGGGTCCATAGCGGTAGCTAGATGGTTGTCTTCTCCTCATTGTGCTTCATTGTTGGATCTTGTGAGCTGCCTAACATGATCAAGATCATCTATCCGTAATACTCTATGTTGTGTTTGTCGGGATCCGATGGATAGAGAATACCATGTTATGTTAATTATCAAGTTATTACATATGTGTTGTTTATGATCTTGCATGCTCTCCGTTATTAGTAGAGGCTCGGCCAAGTTGATGCTAGTAACTCCAAGAGGGAGTATTTATGCTCGATAGTGGGTTCATGCCTGCATTGACACCAGGGGAGTGACGAAACCCCTAAGGTTGTGTTGTGCTTGTTGCCACTAGGGATAAAACATTGATGCTATGTTCGAGGATGTAGTTATTGATTACATTACGCACCATACTTAATGCAATTGTCCGTTGCTTTGCAACTTAATACTGGAAGGGGTTCGGACGATAACCTCGAAGGTGGACTTTTTAGGCATAGATGCGGTTGGATGGCGGTCTATGTACTTTGTCGTAATGCCCAATTAAATCTCACTATACTTATCATGACATGTATGTGCATTGTTATGCCCTCTCTATTTGTCAATTGCCCGACTGTAATTTGTTCACCCAACATGCTTTTATCTTATGGGAGAGACACCTCTAGTGAGCTGTGGACCCCGGTCCATTCTTTTACTATTGAAATACAAATCTGCTGCAATACTTGTTTTCTTGTTTTCTCTGCAAACAATCATCTTCCACACAATTCGGTTAATCCTTTGTTACAGCAAGTCGGTGAGATTGACAACCTCACTATTTCGTTGGGGCAAAGTACTTTGGTTGTGTTGTGCAGGTTCCACGTTGGCGCCGGAATCTACGGTGTTGCGCCGCACTACATCCCGCCGCCATCAACCTTCAACGTGCTTCTTGACTCCCTACTTGGTTCGATTAAACCTTGGTTTCTTGCGAGGGAAACTTGCCGCTGTGCGCATCACACCTTCCTCTTGGGGTTCCCAACGGACGTGTCAACTACACGCATCAAGCAAATTTACGGCACCGTTGCCGGGGAGATCAAGACACGCTGCGAGGGGAGTCTCCACTTCCCAATCTCTTTACTTTGTTTTTGTCTTGCTTTATTTTATTTACTACTTTGTTTGCTGCATTATATCAAAACACAAAAAATTAGTTGCTAGTTTTACTTTATTTACTGTCTTGCACTCTATATCAAAAACACAAAAAAATTAGTTTACTTGCATTTACTTTATCTAGTTTGCTTTATTTACTATCTGCTAAAATGAGTAATCCTGAAGTTGAAGTTCGTTCATTTAAGCAACAAGGAGGAGAATGTTTAAAAGATGCTTGGTATAGAATTAGTGATGCCCATAATAGGTGCACTAAGAAACACTCCACCACTATCCTACTCGGGAATTTTTATGTTGGTATCTCTAGCTGGAATAGATATGTTCTTGATTGTCTCGCGGGGGTAACTTCCTAGGTGCTCCCGCTTTAGAGGCTAGTTGCATTATTGAGAGTTTATTTGGAACACCACATGTTAATGAAATTAAAATTGAAACCTCCCTTGAGGATGTTATGAAAAAATTGGAAACCATAGAGAAAAATTTTAGTGTTGAAACTAAGTTGGAGATGTTACTTGTTAAAAGCTGATAAACTTGATAAATCCTTAGGAGGAATTGATGAAAGAATTAGTGTCCTAGGAACTTGTGTTGACCATGATAATCAAATTAATAGGATTGGCGAACTTGAAAAAGCTATGGGAACTTTGGGTTCAACCTTTTCATCTTTACGAGTTTAGAGAGAAAGCTTATGTGGGAAAGGAGCAAAAGTTTATGTATGCCTCTAAAGTGCCTAAACCAAAGAAATATTATTATAGGCCTAAAATTGACAAAGCCCCTAGTACCACTACAAATGGGGGAGCTTATGATATCAATGCTCCATCTCGCGATAACACTTGAGTTACACTTTACGCGCCTAGGCGAAAGGCGTTAAAAAAGCGCTTATGGGAGACAACCCATGTTTTTACTCCAGTATTTTTGTTTTATATTTGTGTCTTGGAAGTTGTTTACTACTGTAGCAACCTCTCCTTATCTTAGTTTTATGTTTTGTTGTGCCAAGTAAAGTCTTTGATAGTAAAGTAAGTACTAGATTTGGATTACTGCGCAGTTCCAGATTTCTTTGCTGTCACGAATCTGGGTCTACCTCCCTGTAGGAAGCTCAGAAAATTAAGCCAATTTACGTGCATGATCCTCAGATATGTACGCAACTTTCATTCAATTTGAGCATTTTCATTTGAGCAAGTCTGGTGGCCTAATAAAATCCATCTTTACGGACTGTTCTGTTTTGACAGATTCTGCCTTTTTATTTCGCATTGCCTCTTTCGCTATGTTGGATGAATTTCTTTGATCCATTAATGTCCAGTAGCTTTATGCAATGTCCAGAAGTGTTAAGAATGATTGTGTCACCTCTGAACATGTGAATTTTTATTATGCACTAACCCTCTAATGAGTTGTTTCGAGTTTGGTGTGGAGGAAGTTTTCAAGGATCAAGAGAGGAGTATGATGCAATATGATCAAGGAGAGTGAAAGCTCTAAGCTTGGGGATGCCCCGGTGGTTCACCCCTGCATATTCTAAGAAGACTCAAGCGTCTAAGCTTGGGGATGCCCAAGGCATCCCCTTCTTCATCGACAACATTATCAGGTTCCTCCCCTGAAACTATATTTTTATTCCGTCACATCTTATGCACTTTGCTTGGAGCGTCAGTTTGTTTTTGTTTTTGTTTTGTTTGAATAAAACGGATCCTAGCATTCACTTTATGGGAGAGAGACGCGCTCCGCTGTAGCATATGGACAAATATGTCCTTAGGCTCTACTCATAGTATTCATGGCGAAGTTTCTTCTTCGTTAAATTGTTATATGGTTGGAATTGGAAAATGCTACATGTAGCAACTCTAAAATGTCTTGGATAATTTGATACTTGGCAATTGTTGTGCTCATGTTTAAGCTCTTGCATCATATACTTTGCACCCATTAATGAAGAAATACTTAGAGCTTGCTAATTTGGTTTGCATATTTGGTTTCTCTAGAGTCTAGATAACATCTAGTATTGAGTTTTGAACAACAAGGAAGACGGTATGGAGTCTTATAATGTTTACAATATGTCTTTTATGTGAGTTTTGCTGTACCGTTCATCCTTGTGTTTGTTTCAAATAACCTTGCTAGCCTAAACCTTGTATCGAGAGGGAATACTTCTCATGCATCCAAAATACTTGAGCCAACCACTATGCCATTTGTGTCCACCATACCTACCTACTACATGGTATTTATCCGCCATTCCAAAGTAAATTGCTTGAGTGCTACCTTTAAAATTCCATCATTCACCTTTGCAATATATAGCTCATGGGACAAATAGCTTAAAAACTATTGTGGTATTGAATATGTACTTATGCACTTTATCTCTTATTAAGTTGCTTGTTGTGCGATAACCATGTTTCGGGGACGCCATCAACTATTCTTTGTTGAATATCATGTGAGTTGCTATGCATGTCCGTCTTGTCTGAAGTAAGAGAGATCTACCACCTTTATGGTTGGAGCATGCATATTGTTAGAGAAGAACTTTGGGCCGCTAACTAAAGCCATGATTCATGGTGGAAGTTTCAGTTTTGGACGCATACATCCTCAATCTCATATGAGAATAATAATTGTTGCCACATGCTTATGCATTAAAGAGGAGTCCATTATCTGTTGTCCATGTTGTCCCGGTATGGATGTCTAAGTTGAGAATAATCAAAAGCGAGAAATCCAAAATGCGAGCTTTCTCCTTAGACCTTTGTACGGGCGGCATGGAGGTACCCCATTGTGACACTTGGTTAAAACATGTGCATTGCAAAGATCCGGTAGTCCAAGCTAATTAGGACAAGGTGCGGGCACTATTAGTATACTATGCATGAGACTTGCAACTTGTAAGATATAACTTTCATAACTCATATGCCTTATTACTACCGTTGACAAAATTGTTTCATGTTTTCAAAATAAAAGCTCTAGCACAAATATAGCAATCGATGCTTTCCTCTTTGAAGGACCATTCTCTTTTACTTTTATGTTGAGTCAGTTCACCTATCTCTCTCCACCTCAAGAAGCAAACACTTGTGTGAATTGTGCATTGATTCCTACATATTTGCATATTGCACTTGTTATATTACTCTATGTTGACAATTATCCATGAGATATACATGTTACAAGTTGAAAGCAACCGCTGAAACTTAATCTTCCTTTGTGTTGCTTCAATGCCTTTACTTTGATTTATTGCTTTATGAGTTAACTCTTATGCAAGACTTATTAATACTTGTCTTGAAGTACTATTCATGAAAAGTCTTTGCTTTATGATTCAGTTGTTTACTCATGTCATTACCATTGTTTTGATCGCTGCATCCACTACATATGTTTACAAATAGTATGATCAAGGTTATGATGGCATGTCACTTCAGAAATTATCTTTGTTATCGTTTTACTCGCTCGGGACGAGCGAGAACTAAGCTTGGGGATGCTTGATACGTCTCCGACGTATCGATAATTTCTTATGTTCTATGCCATATTATTGATGATACCTACATGTTTTATGCACACTTTATGTCATATTCGTGCATTTTACGGAACTAACCTATTAACAAGATGCCGAAGTGCCGGTTCTCGTTTTCTGCTGTTTTTGGTTTCGAAATCCTAGTAACGAAATATTCTCGGAATTGGACGAAACGAAGACCCGGGGGCCTATTTCGCCACGAACCTTCCGAGAAGACCGAAGAGCATACGAAGTGGGGCCACGAGGTGGCCAGACCACATGGCGGCGCGGCCAAGGGGGCCCGCGCCGCCTGTGGTGTGGGCCCCTCGTCGGCCCCCGACTCGCCCTTCCGCCTACTTAAAGCCTCCGTCGCGAAACCCACGAGGCGAAAAACCACGATACGGAAAACCTTACCGAGACGCCGCCGCCGCCGATCCCATCTCGGGGGATTACGGAGATCTCCTCCGGCACCCTGCCGGAGAGGGGATTCATCTCCCGGAGGACTCTACACCGCCATGGTCGCCTCCGGAGTGATGAGTGAGTAGTTCACCCCTGGACTATGGGTCCATAGCGGTAGCTAGATGGTTGTCTTCTCCTCATTGTGCTTCATTGTTGGATCTTGTGAGCTGCCTAACATGATCAAGATCATCTATCCGTAATACTCTATGTTGTGTTTGTCGGGATCCGATGGATAGAGAATACCATGTTATGTTAATTATCAAGTTATTACATATGTGTTGTTTATGATCTTGCATGCTCTCCGTTATTAGTAGAGGCTCTGGCCAAGTTGATGCTAGTAACTCCAAGAGGGAGTATTTATGCTCGATAGTGGGTTCATGCCTGCATTGACACTGGGGGAGTGACAGAAACCCCTAAGGTTGTGTTGTGTTGTTGCCACTAGGGATAAAACATTGATGCTATGTTCGAGGATGTAGTTATTGATTACATTACGCACCATACTTAATGCAATTGTCTGTTGCTTTGCAACTTAATACTGGAAGGGGTTCGGACGATAACTCTGAAGGTGGACTTTTTAGTCATAGATGCAGTTGGATGGCGGTCTATGTACTTTGTCGTAATGCCCAACTAAATCTCACTATACTTATCATGACATGTATGTGCATTGTTATGCCCTCTCTATTTGTCAATTGCCCGACTGTAATTTGTTCACCCAACATGCTTTTATCTTATGGGAGAGACACCTCTAGTGAACTATGGACCCCGGTCCATTCTTTTAATACTGAAATACAAATCTGCTTGCAATACTTGTTTTACTTGTTTTCTCTGCAAACAATCATCTTCCACACAATTCGGTTAATCCTTTGTTACGGCAAGCCGGTGAGATTGACAACCTCCACTGTTTCGTTGGGGCAAAGTACTTTGGTTGTGTTGTGCGGGTTCCACGTTGGCGCCGGAATCTCCGGTGTTGCGCCGCACTACATCCCGCCGCCATCAACCTTCAACGTGCTTCTTGACTCCTACTGGTTCGATTAAACCTTGGTTTCTTACTGAGGGAAACTTGCCGCTGTGCGCATCACACCTTCCTCTTGGGGTTCCCAACGGACGTGTCAACTACACGCATCAGATACTAGGCACTATGCCCTAACAATCTTATGGCTATTACATGAACAATCTCATCCAATCCCTACCATCCCCTTCAGCCTACAGCGGGAGATTTACTCACACATGGATGGGGGAAACATGGATGGTCGATGGAGAGGCGTCGGTGGTGATGGTGGCGATGATCTCCTCCAATTCCCCGTCCGGGCAGGGTGCCAGAACGGAGTTTCTGGTCCCGAAATAAGGTTTTCGATGGCGGCGGAGTTCTGGATGTCGTCTGGCAGATTGGTCGAACCCCCGTGCGTTTTTAGGTCAAGGGCTTTAAGTAGTCCAGAGGGGAGCATCGGGGGCTGGCCGAGGCGGCGTCACCATAGGGCGGCGCGGCCCAGGGGCCCACCGCGCCGCCATATGGTGTGCGCACCTCGTGCCCCCCTCCGTCTCGTCTTCTGGCTCTGTAAGTGTTCTGTGAAAATAGGCCCATTGCAATTATTTCCGGAGATTTTCCTGAAAGTTGATTTTCTGCACAAAAATAAGACACCAGGGCAATTCTACTGAAAACAGCGTTAGTCCGTGTTAGTTGTATCCAAAATACACAAATTAGAGGCAAAACAATAGAAAAAGTGTTCGGGAAAGTAGATACGTTTTGGACGTATCACATATCAAGACCCCATTGAGCGAAGGGCGATGACAATGGTATTGGCATCAACTCTGCTGCCGGAGAATGAGGTTTTGCGGCAAACCTTTGGCACGCATCACAGGTACGCACTAGGTCCTTTGCATCTTCGATTGCTGTTAGCCAGTAAAATCCTGCTCTAAAAACTTTGGCTGCTATAGCTCGGCTGCTTGCGTGGTGTCCACATACTCCTTCGTGCACATCTTTTAAGAGTACTCGACCTTCTTTGGGTGTAACGCATCGCTGCAATACTCCCGATATACTTCGCTTATACAACTCACCCTTAACCACAGTGAAGGCCTTGTACCGTCGAATAACTCGCCTTGCTTCTACTAGATCTTCGGGTATTTCTTTCCTTGAGATATATGCGATGTAGACCTGCATCCAAGGAACTTGCACCACCATCACCTCATGTGATTCTTCTTCATCTCCCAATGTGCTTGCTTCTGATGTTGCTGGAGCCCCCGAGCCTTTCTCGACCTTCTCCTTTTTCTTTGACTATTTCTTTGCCTTAGTCGACCTTTCACTTATCTCCCAAAATACGCCGGGTGGTATTGCTAAACACTGCGACCCGATGTTTTCCAGAACGTCGGCTTCATCATTACTGAGTCTACTGATATGATTCACTTCACATCCATCAAAGAGCTTCTCGAGTTCATTGTATACATCCTTGTATGCTATCATACTGTCATTGACTGCATTGCACTGGTTCATCATCTGTTGAGCCACCAATTGGGAGTCGCCGAATATTTTTAATCGGGTTGCACCATAGGCTTTTACCATCTTCGTCCCATGTATCAGCGCTTCATATTCTGCCTCATTATTAGAGGCGTTAGGGAACGTCATCCGTAGTACATATTTCAGCTTATCTCCTTGAGGTGATACTAATATCACGCCAGCTCCAGCTCCTTCTAACCTTTTGGACCCATCAAAGTTCATAGTCCAGGTTCTCGACAAATCTAGGGGTCCCGTATTTTGCAGCTCCATCCACTCTGCGACGAAGTCTGGTAAAATCTGTGACTTTATTGCTTTTCTTTTTTCATACGTGATGTCCCGAGGGGAAAGCTCTATCCCCCAAAGGGAGACACGACCCGTAGCTTCCGGGTTGTTTAATATATTAGACAAGGGCGCCTCGTTGACTACTATTATCGGATGTGTCGAGAAATAGTGTCGCAGTTTTCTTGCGGTTGTGAATACTCCATATGCTAACTTTTGGTAGTGCGGGTACCGCTGTTTTGAAGGCGATAAAACTTTGCTGATGAAGTATACCGGCTGCTGGACTCCATGGAGTTGTCCTTCTTCTTCTCGCTCAACCACAAGTACTGTGCTGACCACCTGAGGTGTGGCCGCGATATATAACAGAAGGGGTTCTTTTTCCTTGGGTGCCACCAATATTGGTGGTGTCGAGATTGTGCGCTTGAGATCAACAAAAGCTCTGTCCGCTTCTTCGTTCCACTTGAACTTTTCTCCATGCTTGATCAAGGCGTAAAACGGCAACGCCTTTTCTCCTAGCCTGGCGACGAATCTGCTCAAAGTTGCGACTCGCCCAGTTAAATGTTGTATTTCTTTAACTTTGTTGGCTTCCGCATCGTCACGATGGCCTGAATTTTCTCCGGGTTAGCCTCGATTCCTCTTGTTGACACCAGAAACCCGAGAAGTTCTCCCGCAGGAACGCCGAAAGAGCACTTCGTCGGGTTCATCTTGGGGCAGAATTTGTCGAGGTTGTCAAAAGTTTCCTTGAGATCATCGATCAAAGTTGACCCTTTCTTTGTTGTTATGACGACATCGTCAATGTACACTTGAACGTTCTTGCCAATCTGAGTAGCAAGGCATTTCTGCATCATCCGCTGATATGTTGCTCCCGCGTTTTTCAACCCGAAGGGAATTGTTCTATAGCAGAACACGCCATAGGGTGTTATAAAAGCTGTTTTGACCTCATCTTCTTCTTTCAGTCGAATCTAGTTGTAACCATAATATGCGTCCAGGAAGGAAAGACGTTCACAGCCTGCCGTGGAGTCGATAATTTGATCGATCCGTGGGAGGGTGAAGTGATCCTTTGGACAATGTTTACTGAGACACGTGAAGTCGACGCACATGCGAAGGACCTCCGTGTTTTTATTCGGGACCAACACTGGGTTTGCTACCCACGTGGCCTCTGTGTGTATCTCTTTGATAAATCCAGCTTCCCTGAGTCGATTAATTTCCGATAGCATAGCTTTGCGGCTTGGTTCCGAAAAACGCCGCAAAGGTTGTTTGATTGGCCTAGCCAATGGATCCAAATTAAGGGGGTGCTCAGCAAGTTCCCTGGGTACTCTTGGCATGTCTGCTGGACACCATGCGAAGATTTCCCAGCGCTCACGGAGGAACTTGACGAGCGCGCTTTCCTATGCAAGGTCCATGTTTGTTGCGATAGCTGTCGTTTTTGATGGGATTCGTAGCATAGAAAACAAAAAATTTCCTACCGCAAGAACGAAAACTCAAGCCAAGATCTAATCTAGTAGACGGTAGCAACGAGGAGATTAAGAGACTAACCCTCGAAGATCGCAAAGCTTAACGAGATTAGATCTCGTGGTGGATGTAGTCGATCACTTGCCGCTTGCAAAAGCGCATAGAAGATCTTGACGGTGCCACAACCGGGCAGCACCTCCGTACTCGGTCACACGTTCGGTGTTGATGACGACGTCCTCCTCCCCGTTCCAGCGGGCAGCGGAAGTAGTAGATCCTCCTCGGAATCTCGGCAGCACGACGGCGTGGTGGCGGTGGTGGTGGAGAACTCCGGCAGGGCTTCGCCTATGCGCTGCAGGAGTATTATGTGGAGGAGGGGCGCTAGGGTTTGGGGAGAGGGGGGGGGTCTTGGGCGCCGGCCTCAAGGGGTGCGACCAAGGTGGGAGGCTTGATGTGGCCGGCCCCTCCCCTTGCTCCTCATTATATAGGTGGAAGCCCCCAAGAGTTGGACTCCAAGTCTTTGTGATGCCCCGGAACCGGTACCATCAGGATTCCAGCGATCCCGCCAAAATCCGCACGATATCGATCCAGAGACGCCCTCCGACACGACGTGCGCGAAGAATCACACACTTGATGCCAGAGGAATTAACACGAGCGGTAACATCACAACAGGATTACAATAGAGCCCACAAGAAACATATATTACAACAACAACTCCAACGAGTCAAGATACAAATATACAAGATCCGAATCATATAGAAGATCAAATACGTCCGAGTACGGACAAGATACAAATTGGACTAAGAGTCCTGAAGATAACCAGCGGCGTCCATAACCCTGCCCAGGCCAAGCCGGAAGGGTAACCTTGCTAACGTCGTCTTCATCGAACATATCTTCATACCTGCCCGGTTATATCCCGTAGAAGCAGCAATAAGTACGGGTTCGTACTTAACAAGACTTCAAGACGTATAAGCATTCGTCAACCAGTCGTCCTTTGTACTTGAGGCACGCAGGGGACTTAGAGGACGCAAAAGGAACGTCATAGGAAATATGGTGGGGTTAAGCGGCAGCGCGCAAGCACTAAAAACCTATAGAGACACTCTATAACATTCGTCTAATTAGAGAAGATGAGAGAGCGCATAAACTAACAGTTCTATACTCTGCAAACATAACCCAACCGATGTGTTCCCCCCTCGCCAGGAGGTACTGGCAAAGGCACTCACACCGTTGACAAGTTTTAACCATTTATTAGTGAAGTTATGCTAACTTACTATGCAAGTTATTATTAATAAACAACATGTGTAAGTTGTCTATGGTCGAGTCATACAGCTCCAAGTCGTCCATAACCGCGGACGCGGCTTATCGATAAGATTGTAACCCTGCAGGGGTGCCCAAATGTGCCCACACGCACGCTCAACCCACTTACGACAGGTGGATATCACGACTCGCACTCTCCTTCACCACAACAATGTCCAGGAAGCCACCTCGCTAAGTTAAACCCGTATCAGAGTCCGGCGAAACTCCGAGGTGGACCTAGCTATGTGCGTCAGCGTACTAGGTGGTCAGTGCCCAGCGGGATGGCCACTTCGCAGCGGCTCCGCAACCTACGAGCGTGCAAGAGACAACGGGGTTACAAGGCACATAACTTCCCCAAAAGTAACATCATATCATCTGACCAAAAAGAAACAAGCTTGCACGCCCGAGAGAAACAAAACGTTCAAACTAATTGTGGTCACTGGACAAAGCTGTAGATTCCAGCAGTGGTCAAGGGGAGACCCGGTAAGCATACCCACGTGTGGTTAGAGCGCTCAGTATCGGAACAGATAACAAGAACTCGGGGTCCTAAGATATTTAGGAAACACAAGTGAGCCGTCACAAAATGATCAGCTGACCCACCGATGCGTCCGCTAATAAATTATCAACAACTAAAGTAACCATGATTCTTCCCAACATATAACCCGATGAGATCACAATAACGGTAACGAGATAAAACAGCACTAGCGTGCACTACGACTCGCAAGGCAGACTCGATAACCAAACAATAGATGTAGGAGGTTGGTGGAGGCAATATGGGCTGCTTGAGGTAACAAGTGGAAAGGACACGGGACAAGAACGCAACTTAAGGATAGCATGAGGGAGAAGGCAAAATAAAATAGGTAAGCGACTCCTGTAGGGACAAGAGTATAGGGGAAATGCTTGCCTGTTAAAAGCTTGCCGAGGAACATCCAGAGAGCTTGGCGTAGCTCGCATCAACTCAACGCCCTATTGTTGACTGCCAAAACCCACCGGCGGGCAGCGGCCTTGTCAACACCGTAGAGCCGGGAAGAGCCTAGAGCTGCGGCTGGCTGAGACCCCTCCGAGCGACGGCCCGCAATGCTCTTCTGGTCACACGCGGCGTTGCGAAGTGCAAGGGCGTGCCACCTGACCTATACCTGGTCAGGAAGGTGATGGGGATGCCTCGCTTAGTTTCCTGCAGGGCATACATGTAAACATTAAATACGAGCCTCGATCGGCTCTCAGGTTATCCCGTGAATCGGCTCAAAGAGCCGATCCACCCATGATTCGTACGGGGTGCACGAATACTTGGTGGTCCTGCTTGATCAAGATAGAGCTAATGAGATCTACGACGATTTAGGGTTTTCACCGCATAATCGGATCATCCTACTCCAGGTTGGGCCTCGCGGCCACGCACGGTGCTCGTAAGCTGATCCTAAACAAGGCCAAAAAACCAACATGAAGTTGATCCTCGGAACATCCCGTTTAGGACTTGCGAACGCCACCCTACGTGCCACTGGATCCTCCCCCCTTGTAAGGCCTAACTATTGCAGATATTAAACTAATCCTTGTAGAACAAGGAGCAATCGTAACGGATCAGATCTACTAAATAATGATCAAGCGGGTGCCGCCCCCACACCTAAGATAGGCGTGAGGGCGGCTAGATATGCAAGGGTTGCACTACGTAAGCATGCTTAAACGAAGAACAATGCTAACCCTAACACATCTAATGATAACTACGTTGCTCGCCATCAAAAGCGCTTCAAGTACGAGCAACGCATGAACAACGTGGGGCTTGTGCTGCCTAGATCGCAAGATGCGATCTAGGCAGCGATGTCGCTACCTGATAGAAACCCTCGAGACGAAGGAGTTGGCGATGCGCCGAGATTGGTTTGTTTTGGGGTTGAACGTGAGTTGTTGTTTATTCCATAAACCCTAGGTACATATTTATAGTCCAGGGGACTTTCTAATGAGGGCGTGCACTAAACCGTGCACGAGTAAGATTCTATCTCTAAACTAAAATACGATCTAATATGTTACAGATACACGGGCAATTAAGCCCAACTTGGTATAAAAGGCCGATCCACGTATTCTTCCATGTATATACCTTCAGACCATCTTGATCGCGGCCCACCTCTGACTTGGTCAAATTCTGGTGATAACACATGCCCCCCTGGTTTTGGAAATATCATTTCCAAAATCATCATGCTCTTCTCTCGTCGGGTCATGTCGTGGCATCACCGTTGCAGTATCTCTTGTCTCTTCATATTTTGCAGTGAGGAGCCATGATGCCAATAATGAAGGCAGCGAGGATTAATACCATGGCATCAGTGGTATGCAAACAATCGGCTCTCCTTGAGCAATCGGCTCTTTATTAAAAACCCTCCTTTAATATTGAAGAAGCGCTTCCAGCCAGCCGTTTTGCCGATAGTCGAAGTCACACGATCTTTTAAAAAAGGAAACCGATGGCGCCGCATCGGTCTCTCTCATAAACACACCGGGTAACGTTGAGCTAGCCATCCTTCCAAACGGTAACCCGCGACCTCCATCTGCAAAGACAGAGTCAGATCCCCAAATCGTCGCCTCGAGCGGTTCCAATCCACCGCCCCTACACAGATCTCGACCGCGCGGCTTCCAATTTCTTCAACGCATCTCATGGCGGAATCAGCTAACACCGATACCACGGTTTCCGGACTGAAGGTAATCCTCAACCTCCTCTCGCCGTTTGACTTTGACACGGGATTAATGCAAACTCCTGAATTAATGCCTCGCTCCGCTACCAATTTAGGTTTCAGACATTCTTCTGCCACATCCTTCTCTCGCAAATTCGATGTGCCCCGGTCCTCGTTCTTCTGAGAGCCCTGCCCTGTTAATCTCATGCGAAGCTAACGAATCCCCTTTGTGAGCCAAAACCTAGATCTGACTTCTCGGGCCGACCGCCTGCGAGCCTGGCCCAATCCCCCTGAAGGTTGGGTGGCATGGTACAGTAGGGTATCAAAATCCCACTATGCCACTTGGGAAACCATAGGAATAGCCGATGCCCTGTCATTATCGCTGTCTCCTCTTGAGAAGAATGAGAACATCTTGAAAACCATCGGCTACTTCTGGTCTGACGCACTGAAGCTGTTTCATGTTTGGTCATGGTCCTATGACTCCGACCCTGCTGGATGTGGCCATGATCACGGGGCTAGACATTGCATCTCCCGGCCCTTACGCATTCAAGCTGCCAAAGGTCCCTTTCACTCTCTCCTCTAAAAAAGAGTGTACCAGCTGGGGTGCCTATCTCAATCGTTATATGAAAACCAAAGGCCCTGTGACAGAGAGGGAGCACACAACCTTCTTGAATTTCTGGTTGGAGCACTTCATATTCTTTGGTCCGTCACTTGCTCCTACCAAGAATTACCTCTCCCTAGCCTATGAACTCGCTAAAGGCACCCAACTTGGTCTAGGCAAGCTATTCCTTGGAGAGATTTATCGATCCCTTCAACTGATGTCTGTCAAACTGTTCACTCGCAAGACAGTTAAAACTGGCGGCCCCTGGTGGTTCATTCAACTGTGGGCCCAACTATACTTCCAAAGCCAAATCCCAGACTTCCCATCGCTGACCAACTGCACCTTTCCGGATGAAAATGGCAAGGAAATTCGATGCACCAGCTACGGCCAAGCCCTGTATGGTCTCCCGGGTAGCCGATTGATCCCCAAGGAAGCAGCGAGGGTGGTTTAAGATTTTCTTCCAGGGTTTAGACAACCCCCTGTTCCACCCTTATACCGAATCGGCAAATTTTGAAAACCCCGTCTCTTTCCGATTGGACGACTTTGCCGATGACGCCGGCACACAGCACTTGTACTCCCTCATGATTCGTCCTTGCTTTCTCCCTGTTGGCATGAGCACCTCGAACCGGATCATCAAGCCCGGTTATGAGTGTTATCAACCAGTAGTAGCGACTCGGCAGCTTGGTCTCGGACAGGTGCCTCCACACTTCTTCCTACACCACCTGACAGCAAGTAGAGCTGAATTGCCTGACATCCTCACCGCCCAAAGGTGCTATACCTTCTTTGACGCTTTGGCCATACCAATTCCCCACGACCTCCGTTTCTCCTTCACCACCGACGGTTTTGAAACTTGGTGGTCTATGTGGAAGACCCATGTCTTCAGGAGGGCACTAGGACCGCAGCTGAAGGAGCTTGACGCCGAATATGATCCTCCTGCCGACCAGGTACCGTCACTTAAGTATTTCTTGTAACTGCCTTATGGTGATTGTCCGTGAACTGACTCTCTTCTCCTGGCAGCAACAAGATGGCCCAGCTCCTACACAAGCCGACGGCTCCCCTTTCGTCTTTCTTCCTCCGGCACCAGTGGTTCTCTTCTGCCGAGCTCGCCTCCCCGAAGAAAGTTATAATGCGGAGTCGGCCCGATTTCACCGAAATCGGCTTCCAAGAGTAAAGCATCTTCGGGGCCCGTTGCCCCCGAGCCTCGACTCGGGCGAGGACGGCGGTGAGGAAGGTAGCGGCCAGGAAAACCCCGAAGCGCAAAGCTCCGGCCCAGAAAGCTTGCGTGTAAGTTGGTTTAGACCCCTGCGGGCGCTCGTCCGCTTTTTTCAAAGAATTTGTTCATGACGCGCTTGTATCCTTTCCTACGAGGCCTCTCATCGAAGGATCCTCCAGCGAAGCCGAAGAAACCAGCCAGGGAGAATCGAACTCGGGTGATTCCGAGAGGTCCACTACCCGGAGTCAGACGGCTTCGCCAGCGCCGGCTTCCAAGAAAAGGTTGATCACCGGAACCCCTGCTCCTCAGGCCCCGACCAGATCAGGGTTACGTACGAAGCACCGCTGTGTCAAAAGGGCTCGTAAGAACCCACCAACCTCTTCATCAAGCCAGGAGGTTTCGAATGTAATTATCTTCGTGGTCACGCTTTCATGCTGTCCCGTTATCATTTGGATCGGCTAATCACTTTCTCTTGTAGGCCGCCGAAACGTCTAGCGGGGACGTTGAGGAGGTACCGAGGCCGTCCGCTACCCTGGATCTAGCTGCCCCGACGCCAGCGGCTGCACGAGCGGTTGATCCAACCGAGCCCCCAGCAAAGCCGATCGTTATTGCGTCGGCTGCTCCTTCTCCCTTGGGAGAGGTATGTCTCTCCTCTTTGGCTCCATCAGTTCCTCGTTACTGTTAAACTCACTCGTGTTTGCCTTATCGGGGTTGTGATCTCTCGAGCTTGCTTACGTTCGACCCGAGCATCCATCGATCCCATTCCTTCCAAGGCAAGTGGGGAGCCGGATATCGGCACGGTCCGTGGCCAGCTCCGGCGCCTCAAGGACTTGCTCTCTACCTCTATTGAGGCTCTGATTGAGAATTCCGAAGAAGTCAAAGGCATCCTCGAGGATATCCATCCTCATCTCCCTATGACCACTGCAAGTGAAGCTTTGGCCCGCCGTCACCCCTGTCGGTCTTTAGGTCACGGGTGCAATCAGCTCGCCAAAGGATTACTCTTCGCCACTCCCAACTTCCGCTGAGAGCCGACATTGCCGAGAAGTGCCGACGGCTCAATGAGAAGAAGGCTGCTCTGGACGCCAAGACGGATACTTCTGCCACCCGCACCGAACTCGAGACCTTGCACAAGGAGCTGGAGGACCTTGAAGAGAGGGTAAGGGTGACCAAACGGCTCATCCAAGACAAGGAGGCCCTTGTTGCCCGCTCTGAAGAAGAAGCAAAAGGTCTCACAGCCGATCTGAAGACCGATCTGGCTGAAATCCGTTCCCCGAGCAACCGAGCTGGTGACGGGCAAAGACGCGAGATGACGAGGCTGAGATCGCCGAGGCGGAACGCATCCGTGTTGATGCCATCATCGCCCTCGGTGTGTTTCTTCAGTAGGGCCTTCATAGACAGATGATTTTGCTTCTCAGTAGGGCCTTGATGTGTTAATCGCTACGTTTGCAACGTTTTGCTTCTCTCCTTTTTCGTTTTTTTTTTCTACTGGCCGATTTTCCACCGGCTATCATTTACCATCTGTCTGGTGTGGTGACCACATGCCTCCCTCGAGCCGAATCTGTCTGGTAACTACAGATATCGGCTTTGCATTACGCCGAGGCGCTGTACTCGCACGTCAGCTCCGTTGGGATTCGTGTAGCCGACGTGGTCGCTGCTCGTTAGATCGCCGTTGGACTCAAGCAAACCGTGTGGTGAACATACTCTTAGCCGGCTCGCTGGGTCAAAGCCCTCTCATGAAGGTATCGTACTTCCCCTCGTGTAAATCTGGAGCACTAGGCTCCGTCGGGAGGACGAGCAATGCGTTCGCATCAGCCGAAGTCTCGCCATCGGCTTTCCTCTGCTTGGTAGACGGGACTGGGATGGCAACTCTCCTTGATGAGTCCCTAGAGCTGGTCC
This sequence comes from Lolium rigidum, assembly GCF_022539505.1. Lineage (NCBI taxonomy): Eukaryota > Viridiplantae > Streptophyta > Magnoliopsida > Poales > Poaceae > Lolium > Lolium rigidum. Next base: position 194,846,234 of record NC_061510.1, on the reverse strand, counting down.
TGACGGCGAGTACTGGTGGCTCATGATCTCCTGGATCACGCGCAGAGCAACACGCTCCAACACGTTGACCAGGTTCTCAGAGTGGCGGTGTAGCGAGTGAGCCACCAGGTAGTTGATCTCCTCGCCGCGACCCCCGGTGCGTTCCTCCGACGGGGTAGAGAGGTCTATCCCATCGAGCGCACCTTGCGGTGAGAATCCCTTCCATCCGATGCCATGGGAACGGGTTCTCCGAAAAGAGCCGATGAGGTCGGCTTCGAGGGTGGCCTTGATCTCGTTGTATTGCTTCTTGAGGTCGTCGGGCGGATCCTCGTAGGTGATCGGCGTGCTGCGTCCGCCATCTCGGATGTAGATGGCGATGTGGTTGATGTAGATGATTGTCCCACCGGCGTGCCGTCCGCCATCTCGGATGTAGATGGCGATGTGGTTGATGTAGACGATTGTCCCACCGGGCGTGCCGGAATGTGTTGACCGCCAAAACCCACCGGCGGGCAGCGGCCTTGTCAACACCGTAGAGCCGGGAAGAGCCTAGAGCTGCGGCTGGCCGAGACCCCTCCGAGCGACGGCCCGCAATGCTCTTCCGGTCACACGCGGCGTTGCGAAGTGCAAGGGCGTGCCACCTGACCTATACCCGGTCGGGAAGGTGATGGGGATGCCTCGCTTAGTTTCTCGCAGGGCATACATGTAAACATTAAATACGAGCCTCGATCGGCTCTCGGGTTATCCCGTGAATCGGCTCAAAGAGCCGATCCACCCATGATTCGTACGGGGTGCACGAATACTTGGTGGTCCTGCTTGATCAAGATAGAGCTAATGAGATCTACGACGATTTAGGGTTTTCACCGCATAATCGGATCATCCTACTCCAGGTTGGGCCTCGCGGCCACGCACGGTGCTCGTAAGCCGATCCTAAACAAGGCCAAAAAACCAACATGAAGTTGATCCTCGGAACATCCCGTTTAGGACTTGCGAACGCCACCCTACGTGCCACCGGATCCTCCCCCTTTGTAAGGCCTAACTATTGCGAGATATTAAACTAATCCTTGTAGAACAAGGAGCAATCGTAACGGATCAGATCTACTAAATAATGATCAAGCGGGGTGCCGCCCCACACCTAAGATAGGCGTGAGGGCGGCTAGATATGCAAGGGTTGCACTACGTAAGCATGCTTAAACGAAGAACAATGCTAACCCTAACACATCTAATGATAACTACGTTGCTCGCCATCAAAAGCGCTTCGCATGCGAGCAACGCATGAACAACGTGGGCTTGTGCTGCCTAGATCGCAAGATGCGATCTAGGCAGCATGTCGCTACCCGATAGAAACCCTCGAGACGAAGGAGTTGGCGATGCGCCGAGATTGGTTTGTTTTGGGGTTGAACGTGAGTTGTTGTTTATTCCATAAACCCTAGGTACATATTTATAGTCCAGGGGACTTTCTAATGAGGGCGTGCACTAAACCGTGCACGAGTAAGATTCTATCTCTAAACTAAAATACGATCTAATATGTTACAGATACACGGGCAATTAACCCCAACTTGGTATAAAAGGCCGATCCACGTATTCTTCCATGTATATACCTTCAGACCATCTTGATCGCGGCCCACCTCTGACTTGGTCAAATTCTGGTGATAACACCTATCCGTGAAGAAGCGAAGCACTAGAACAAACAACGGATGCACAATTTACAACGACGACTAAAGAATCGGCATGATGTTGATATGATATGCATGGCATGGCAAACATGATGCGGCGATGCAACTTATCCATATTAAGCGGAATCGGAATTCCGACACACAATTATTAGGTTCGATTTATTTGTCTACCCCGCATATTAAATGTTGATTAGCATGGCAAAAACATGGCATGGGTGAGCTACGCAAAATTAAATGGAACCGGGATAAGATAATAGTCCCGCACAATTCCATATTTGTTTATTAGGTGTTTCGCTATTTACCCGAACCCACAAGATATGCGATGCAACACATGATGCTATGATGAATGCAACAAGTTATATATGGCATATTTAGAAAATAGGTATAGGTTTAGGGTCGGGGTCTCACGGTATCGGAATAAAGGGGTTCGCCGGATTGATGAGAAAGAGGATGAAGCCGGGGACCGGTCTTTGAATCCGTGAAGGAGAACTTGGGTTGTCGGTGGCGAACTTGGTTTGGCACCGGTGTTCTTTGGGTGGCGTGGTGGCGGCGAGACACTCAGGTTGGTCTTGTCGACGAGCGGATCACTTGCAGCAACTGAGATCTTGGACACGCACAGGGACACACTTCACGTGCGACGACGACACGGCCGAGAGATAGAACAACACGCCCAGGCCAGCATCAGCACACCACGGGACGCGTTTTAGCAGCAACAATGTCCTGCGCGGGCGCACGCATGGGGAGGCGCAACTGATGGCCGTGGCCTGGACGGTGACGGGCAGGTCTTGGCGACGACGAGGAAGGTCGTCCTTGAAGCATCAATCGGCGCGGAGAACTTGAGGCACACTGGCCAGGGGCGGCCGCATGCGGTGCCAGGACGGCCGGCTACGCTCGGTGTGGGGAAGGTCGCGCGGGCGCGCTCGCGGAACAGAGCAGAGGAGCGGTTGCACTGCGCGCGTGATACGGGGCGACCTTCGGTCTCCACCGCATCATGTGCGTCAACGCCGACACGTCACGCAAAGGTGAATCTTCTCCTTTATGCGTGCCTACAATTGTCTCTCATGAATGGTATGCTACTTCATCCTCCTTCATATGACCATGATAGGAACACATCGCCAAGTACGGAGGAAGTGGACGACACCATGGAGGCTCGAGGACTCAAGGCCGAGGTCGCGGAAGCATGGAAGAGAACGTCAAGGATAAGGAGACGCGCCAGGAAGACCGCACCGCAAAGCACCGCCACTACGCTCGAGGACGACGCACGCGCCGCCCTACCTGCGCCGGCCCTATCGCCCTACATGTGCTGGCCCCGACGCCCCACCGCAAAGAGCATCAAATCTGAACCCTTTATCCATTTGTATGCCTAAACTACCCTTCCTTTGGTGGCTCCCTATATATAGGCTCCCACCTCCCCCTTCATTAGGTTAGGGATAACTTGAGTGAGAACTTGGCTTATGCCTCCACCATCCCTCCGGGATTAGGGAAACCCCTCCTCTCTTAGACACAAATCTATGAGTTGTATCAAGGCACTCCTTATATGATTTATCTTTCGCACTTGTGATTCTACCGCGGTCTCTCGCACGTGTGACTCCATAGATCGTATATCGGTCTTTCTCTCGGGGATTCTACCTCGTGTCTCTCCTTGAGGGATTCTATCGTGATAGTGGTTCGGGCTATCGGGAGTAAACCGGAATTGTATCGGGTTGTGTTGCGTGCGTTCGCGTGTGTTCGCCGTGTTCTTCGCCGTGTTCTTCGTGTTCTTCCTCTCCCCCGCCTTTCCCTCGGTCAATTCGTGAGATCGGGCAACCCACGTGGCCTTAGGCCGCATCATATGGTATCAGAGCACAGGTTGCCACGAATTTGACCCTTCAATTTCAACAATTTCGCAAAAAAAAAAATTCCAAAAAAAATTGCCCCAAAAAATAGCTCGAAATTTGATCTGCGAATTTGTTGCGTTTTTTGTGGTTTTGATCCACGGATCTGGTGTTGTTTGTGTTGATCTATGTTTCCCCATCTTTTCTCCTCCAAATTCCATCGATTTTCCCTCGAATCTGAGCATTTGTGTTCCATTTGCGTGGCCGTGTTCATACGCGCGTGAAGAACAGCTTCGTTTTCCAAATCAGGTCAACGCCTCCGCGAGCCGCCCCGCCGCTCGGCCCCACCACCTGCGCGCGCCGCCCAACTGCTGCCACCGCCGCCTGGCTCTGATCCGCTCAAGCCAACGCGCCGCCACGCCCTGCTTCTGCCGGCTGCCGTGAACCGCCTTGGCCCACACGCGCTGCTCGCCCACGGCCGCACCTCCCGCCCGCGCAAGGCCTGCCGCTGCTCCGATTCTCGTGCGGCCGGCCAAGACCCGCGCCCTGCCATCGCATCTCGCCCAGCTCGGCCAACCACGCTCGCCCCTGCAGTGCTGCTCCTGCCCCCAACCACCGCATCGCGTACACGCCCGCCGCGCCAGCAGCAGCCAGGCCCGGCCACCTGCATCCTCGCGCGCGGCCGCCAAGCAGCTCAATCGCTGGCCGGAGCAGCGCATCCCCCATCGCTCACTCCACAGCAGCGCTTGATTCGCCAAACACGCTCGATCTCACCAGGCTCGCGTCCAAATCCGCTGCTCAGCACGCCCGCCTCCAGCTTCCAAGCCAAGCTCCACACGCGCAGCATCAATTCCAGCTCCACGCGCGCGTCCTACCATCCTCGCTGTTGTTCCTTTTCCGCACAAGAATTTCCAAATCCCAACTCACAGCAGCTCCACTGCGCGCAAAATTTTCACCAACCGGGGCAAAACCGGACGGCACACCGGGCCACCCGGTTGAAAACTGCTCGGACCGGAGCGAAACCGGGCGGCAACCGGATGGTCCGGCCAGGAATCCGGTTGACCGGGTTCTGGACCAGTTTCGTCCAATTTTGACTCCACTTTTTGCCCCAAATTTTGACAACTTTCCGGAGTCCGTTTGACTCCAAATTTTAACAGCATCCCCCAAATGCTCCACATAATCCATCTCTAATTTTTGACGATTTTTGGAGCCCAACTTTTGACCGCTCGTTTTGATCCAACTTTTCGGGCATTGACTTAATTTGCCCGGTTTCCGATTTGGAGTGCCTTTGGTCCGTGAGAACCGCTTCCGCGCCTACATCAACACCGCAACAACGCCATCGGCACCCCGGATTCCGGCGCATCTTCGCCACTTCGACACCACCACTTCGCCATCGCAAGTTCGTGTGGTTGACACCGCCTAACGTCAATAGGTATAACTTGCCCCCCTCACCCCTTGTAGCCTCGTTTCTTTCTTTGTGTACCTATCCCATTGAGGGTGGCTTTCCGAGCGTTGCGAAGCATTGCACAAGTGTCACGACCGTGAGAGGGTGTGTGTGCGTTGTGTTGAGCGAAGCTCCGAAGCAAGCTCGGTGAGAAAGATACACAAAAGAAGAAAAGTGTGACATATACATAGAGAGAAATAAAGCTTCTAAGCATAGAAAAAAAAGTGAAAAAAAAGAGAAAAAAAATAGAAAAGAGTGTGTGTCCATCGATACCGAGAAGTGCAAAGCTTGTGAGCACTAAGAGAGAAAAGAGAAGAGTGCCATTTGTGCAAATCTTGTTGCTTCTTTCTTGTGCAACCAAGCTACGGTCTCTCTTGTGTTGGCGTGACACCGAGCATATAGTCTTCGTTAGGACCATCTTTGTCACTTGCTCACTTCCTTGGTCGCGCTAACCCCTTTGTTCTCCGTTGTGTGTGTTTCCGTGTTTCCTTGACATAGATCACCACTTTTGACATTTGACTTTGGATCTTACCCACATTTGACAATAGACTTTTCCGTTGATCTTTTTCGTTTGCTATCCACCCCTTACCCACCACATATAGTGTTTCTTAGCCTTTTGCGTGTGCTTTGAGTGTGTGTGTGAGTAACCCCGATACATTTCGACTTTGCTCTTGACTTGAACCATTTTTCCGATACTTTCTTGAAAAGGTGGGATACTTGTGTAGTTTTCCTTCCACCATACATATACACCTATCCTAGTGAGATATACATGATGACCCCACAAGAGCAAGCCGAGATGAGAGCATACTTTGCCGAGCTAGATGCTCGAGAAGCCCAAATGACACCCAAAGATAAAGCCGAGTGCAACGCATACTTCAAACACCTTGAGAGCATGAGTGACACACCCCATGAGTTGAGTGAGGACGCTTGGATTTCTAACAACTTAACCTCTACTCCTCTTGTGTTGTCTTCCTCTTTGCTAGGTTGCTCGGACATCGACGACGCCATTGCCATGGAGATGAGGGACTCCACTATATGTGAGATGAGCGACTCCACTATATGTGAGATGAGCGATTCCACCATATGTGAGCTTGATGAGTGCCTCCACTTCGAGAGCATGAGTGATACACCAAGTGAGATGAGAGTGGTAGTTGATAGGTCATGTGAGGCCATTTCGAATTCTAACAACTTACCCTCTACCTCTAGTGTGCTTCCTTGTGTCTTATTAGGTCCCGTGGATGATGAGACGCCGATCATGGAGAAGATGTACATGGTGCATGAAGATGAAGATATCACACCATGCTTGCTTGAAGATGAACATGGAGGCCACATCGAGCCTACCTCTTCCACAACACCTACCTCATATGAGCGGGACTACAAAGGTACCTATATGGGTGTTGATGATGCCATGATCCCACTAGTGGACATGATGATTTGTGAGTGCTTGCATGAGTTGGATGATCCTATTGCTATGTCATATGCTTCTTTCACTTTCCCTTGTGATACTTGTGCCATTGTTGATCATGTGGAAGTAGTTGCTTGTGACACTTTGACCATGCCATGCTATGAGTGTTTCGATTTCTATCCTATTGCTTGCAATATGTCGAACAAATTCTCTTTCCCATGTATTGCTTGCAATGTTGATAATGATGCTTGTGTTGTGACAACCTTGCCGAACAATTGCTCTTTCCCTAGGTTTGTCGACAACAATGATCAAATGTTGAACATGTTTTGTGCTACATGCTTGCAATATTCTCCCATTAATGCAACCAAAATGTTGAATACTTTCTCTTTCCAATGCTTGGTTTGCAATGATGTTCATATGCTTGTGAATGAGATTGCCCCCATAGCTCTCTCACCTTTTGGAGACTTTGCACCTATCCATGTTGAGCATGTTCCTAAGTTTTCCCCGCATATTCACCATGTGTACTATAATATCTTGCTTACCGCTAATGGTGATGTGCAAAAGAAATGGCGCATCATGATGGATGATGTGTTCATATACCATGCACACACATTGTTCTTGTTGTCTAACATGTGTGTAGGTACCCACACTCCAATGTCAACCTCGATTGAGCACGAGTTGACAAAAAGAGCTCTTGAGAGCATGATACACGTGAGCTCCAATGAGTGGTTTTGCCCGCACACTTCCACTACACAAGACCTCTCAATGAGAGCACACCGACACTTTGATAAGGTGACCTCCTTCTACTTGCGCCCTCTTCCTAAATCCATTGAACTTTGGCTACGCTTTGATTGCTCCTTTGCTTTTCTTGTGCTATTCATAGGGCTATTGACAAGTGAAGGGACATTCAAGCGTTGGTGTCATCTACCTCCTCTACACGTTCACGAAGACTCATCATCGAGGACGACTCTTTTTCAAGTGGGGGGAGATGATACGGGGCGACCTTCGGTCTCCACCGCATCATGTGCGTCAACGCCGACACGTCACGCAAAGGTGAATCTTCTCCTTTATGCGTGCCTACAATTGTCTCTCATGAATGGTATGCTACTTCATCCTCCTTCATATGACCATGATAGGAACACATCGCCAAGTACGGAGGAAGTGGACGACACCATGGAGGCTCGAGGACTCAAGGCCGAGGTCGCGGAAGCATGGAAGAGAACGTCAAGGATAAGGAGACGCGCCAGGAAGACCGGCACTGCCGCACCGCCACTACGCTCGAGGACGACGGCAGCCGCCGCCCTACTTGCGCCGGCCCTATCGCCCTACATGTGCTGGCCCTGACGCCCCACTGCAAAGAGCATCAAATCTGAACCCTTTATCCATTTGTATGCCTAAACTACCCTTCCTTTGGTGGCTCCCTATATATAGGCTCCCACCTCCCCCTTCATTAGGTTAGGGATAACTTGAGTGAGAACTTGGCTTATGCCTCCACCATCCCTCCGGGATTAGGGAAACCCCCTCCTCTCTTAGACACAAATCTATGAGTTGTATCAAGGCACTCCTTATATGATTTATCTTTCACACTTGTGATTCTACTGCGGTCTCTCGCACGTGTGACTCCATAGATCGTATATCGGTCTTTCTCTCGGGGATTCTACCTCGTGTCTCTCCTTGAGGGATTCTATCGTGATAGTGGTTCGGGCTATCGGGAGTAAACCGGAATTGTATCGGGTTGTGTTGCGTGCGTTCGCGTGTGTTCGCCGTGTTCTTCGTCGTGTTCTTCGTGTTCTTCCTCTCCCCCGCCTTTCTCTCGGTCAATTCGTGAGATCGGGCAACCCACGTGGCCTTAGGCCGCATCAGCGCGGCTGAGGATGAGGAAGGGGCACGGCCAGAGGAGCGGAACGTGGCGGCAGACGGTGGTCGTCGGGGACGTTCGGTGGAGGAGGGAGACACGCAGGAGGTGAGGCGCTCGGGCGCAGGCCGTCGGGCGTGAGGGGGAGCTGCTTGAGGCGGCGGTCCCCGCGGAGGAGGTAGCACGGAGCAGCGAGCGACGCCGCGGACGACGTGACGAGGCGGCAGGTGCAGCAGGGGAGAGGAGGTGGCGCTGGCGGCGGTCACCGGAGAGGAGGGGCGCGCGACCGTGGAGGATGGAGGGAGCCGGCGCTCGCGTCTAGGAGCAGCTCGACGAGGGTAGAGGAGGCGAGAGGGGCTCGGGGTCGAGCGGAGCGGAGCGGGGCGTGCCGCGTGCGGGAGTTGGTGGGTGGACCCGATGGCAAAAGGAACTGGCGGCGCAGGGGGTGAAAGGAAAAAATGCCAAGGTAGCTGGTGGCCGGTGGGAGTAGTTAGGGTTTGGCCCGGTTGGGCTCTAGCTGGGCAGGGGGAAGCTGCCGGCTGGCCTTGTGCTGGGCCTGGCCGGTTGGGAGGTCTTCTCCCTCTTTCTATTTTATTTTGTTTGAAAAATGTTTTCTGTTTTATTTTCTGATTCGTTTTAAAAGTTTTAAAAGTAGTTTTGGTACCATAAAATTACTAGAAAAATATAGATTTGATTTTGGGATGAAAAGAAGAGGATACTTTTGACAATAAATAAAATAATTTTGGGATTTAAAATATGTATGATGCACATGACTTGGAACGACACGGAAAAACAAGCAACGGAGAAAAACAAATCTATGGGGTTTTTCCGGGTCGTTACAAACGACACCACTAACAAGGAATATCGCCCCGAGATTCCACGCCATGGTACGGGGGAAGAGAGGTGAACTATCGGATCTTCAGGCGAGGTGTCGATCTCCTCGACACCACTAACAAGAGTTTTTGCTCCATGCTGATTGTCGACACCACTAACAAGAAGTCGTTGTTCCGTTGACGATGATGTGCTTTCGTCGAGATCCTCCAAAGATCGAACCTATTAGGTGAGGGGCAAAGATCGTCCAACCCACGTTGAAACCTAAGACTCGGAAAACTCAGATAAGATAGAAGACTCAAAACTCGCGTAGGTAAGATGAGAAAGAATAGAGGTAAGGAGAAAAATAGAGCTAATCAGATCTATCCAACGAATTTTAGAAGATAGTTTTGACACTAGACACAACATCCGTTGGCAAGGTTATCCTAAAGGCTGGACCAGTGGGGTACCGTCAACCTGGGGCTCTGATACCAACTTGTGACGCCCCGAAACCGGTACCATGAGGATTCCAGCGATCCCGCCGAAATCTGCACGATATCGATCCAGAGACGCCCTCCGACACGACGTGCGCGACGAGGCGGCAGGTGCAGCAGGGGAGAGGAGGTGGCGCTGGCGGCGGTCACCGGAGAGGAGGGGCGCGCGACCGTGGAGGATGGAGGGAGCCGGCGCTCGCGTCTGGGAGCAGCTCGACGAGGGTAGAGGAGGCGAGAGGGGCTCGGGGTCGAGCGGAGCGGGGCGTGCCGCGTGCGGGAGTTGGTGGGTGGACCCGATGGCAAAAGGAACTGGCGGCGCAGGGGGTGAAAGGGAAAAATGCCAAGGTAGCTGTGGCCGGTGGGAGTAGTTAGGGTTTGGCCCGGTTGGGCTCTAGCTGGGCTGGGGGGGAAGGCTGCCGGCTGGCCTTGTGTTGGGCCCTACCGGTTGGGAGGTCTTCTCCCTCTTTCTATTTTATTTTGTTTGAAAAATGTTTTCTGTTTTATTTTCTGATTCGTTTTAAAAGTTTTAAAAGTAGTTTTGGTACCATAAAATTACTAGAAAAATATGGATTTGATTTTGGGATGAAAAGAAGAGGATACTTTTGACAATAAAATAATGTTTTAATAAAATAATTTTGGGATTTAAAATATGTATGATGCACATGACTTTGAACGACAAGCAACGGAGAAAAACAAATCTATGGGGTTTTTCCGGGTCGTTACAGTCTTCGAATAAGACCCCAACTCAAAACTTGCCATAGGTGGGAAACCTACCCAAGGTGGGACTCCTACTCAAGGTGGGACTCCCACCCTTTCCTTGGAGGGGGGTGGGCGGCCACCATGGTGGAGTCCACCTGGGACTCCTCCCCCTTAGGGTTGGCCGGCCATGCTAGGTGGAGTCCCTCCGGGACTCCGCCTTCCATAGTTATTTCTTCCGGACTTTTCTAGAACCTTCTAGAACCTTCCATAAATGCACCGGATCATTTTCAAACTTGGAAAATGACTTCCTATACATGAATCTTATTCTCCGGACCATTCCGAACTCCTCGTGATGTCCTGGATCCCATCCGAGACTCCGAACAAAACTTCGAACTCCATTCCATAGTCCATATCTACTCAAACGACATCAAACCTTAAGTGTGTCACCCTACGGTTCGCGAACTATGCAGACATGGTTGAGACTTCTCTCCGACCAATAACCAATAGCGGGATCTGAAGATCCATAATGGCTCCCACATATTCAACAATGACTTAGTGATCGATTGAAACATTTACATACGATACCGATTCCCTTTGTCACGCGATATTTTACTTGTCTGAGGTTTGATCATCGGTATCTCTATACCTTGTTCAACCTCGTCTCCTTACAAGTATTCTTTACTCGTACCGTGGTATGTCATCTCTTATGAACCATTCATATGCTTGCAAGCCAATTAGACGACATTCCACCGAGAGGGCCCAGAGTATATCTATCCGTCATCGGGATGGACAAATCCCACTGTTGATCCATATGCCTCAACTCATACTTTCCGAATACCTAATCCCACCTTTATAACCACCCATTTACCCAGTGGCGTTTGATGTAATCAAAGTACCCTTCCGGCATAAGTGATTTACATGATCTCATGGTCGAAGGACTAGGTAACTATGTATCGAAAGCTTATAACAAATGAACTTAATGACGTGATCTTATGCTACACTTAATTGGGTGTGTCCATTACATCATTCACATAATGACATAACCTTGTTATTAATAACATCCAATGTCCATGATCACGAAACTATGATCATCTATTAATCAACAAGCTAGTTATACAAGAGGCTTACTAGGGACTCCTTGTTGTTTACATAACACACATGTATCAATGTTTCGGTTAATACAATTATAGCATGGTATATAAACATTTATCATAAACACAAAGATATATAATAACCATTTTATAATTGCCTCTTGGGCATATCTCCAACAGTCTCCCACTTGCACTAGAGTCAATAATCTAGATTACATTGTAAGGTACCTAACACCAATGGCATTCTGGTGTTGGTCATGCTTTGCCCTAGGGAGAGCTTTAGTCAACGGATCTGCCACATTCAGATCAGTGTGTACTTTGCAAATCTTTACTTCTCCATCTTCGATGTACTCGCGAATCGAATGAAAGCGCAGCTTGATATGCTTCAGCCTTCTTGTGTGACCTTGGTTCTTGTGCATTGGCGATGGCACCCATGTTGTCACAATAAATGACTAGTGGGTCCAATGCACTAGGAACCACACCAAGCTCAACAATGAACCTCTTCATCCATACCGCTTCCGATGAAGCCTCCGAAGCCGCTATGTATTCCGATTCTGTTGAAGACTTCGCCACCGTGCACTGCTTGGAGCTGCACCAGCTTACTGCAGCACCATTCAATATAAACACATACCCATACTGAGACTTAGAGTCATCAGGATCAGTGTTCCAACTTGCGTCGGTGTAACTGGTTACAACGAGCTCTTGGTCACCCCCATAACAAAGAAACATATCCTTAGTTCTTTTCAAGTACTTCCGGATATTCTTGGATTACTTTGATATCTGCTGGTCAAACTAACATCATGTGCTATATCCGGTCTAGTACACAGCATGGCATACATGATAGAGCCTACTGCCGAGGCATAGGGGATCTGATTCATCCTCTCTCTTTCTTCTGCCGTAGCCGGACCTTGAGTCTTACTCAAGACCTTACCTAGCAACATCGGTAAGAACCCTTTCTTACTTTCATCCATTCTAAACTTCTTTAGAATCTTGTCCAGGTATGTACTCTGTGAAAGCCCTATTAGGCGTCTTGATCTATCTCTATAAATCTTGATGCCTAAAATGTACGCTGCTTCACCAAGGTCCTTCATTGAAAAACACTTATTCAAATAACTTTTTTACACAGCTTAATAGTTCTATATCATTCCCAATCAATAATATGTCATCTACATATAATATCAGGAATGCTACAGAGCTCCCACTCACTTTCTTGTAAATACAGGCCTCTCCATGACACTGTATAAACCCGAAGTCTTTGATCACCTTATCAAAGCGTCGGCTCCAACTCCTGGATGCTTGCTTCAGTCCATAAATGGAACGCTGAAGTTTGCATACCTTGTCGACATTTTTAGGATCGACAAAACCTTTGGGTTGTACCATATACAACTCTTCCTCAATGTCACCATTAAGGAACGCCGTTTTGACATCCATCTGCCAAATCTCATAATCGAAAAATGCTATTGCTAACAAAATCCTTACAGACTTTAGCTTCGCTACAGGTGAGAAGGTCTCATCGTAGTCAACTCCTTGAATTTGTAGGAAAACCTTTGCGACAAGTCGAGCTTTATACACAATAACATTGCCATCAGCATCTGTTTTTCTCTTGAAGATCCATTTATTCTCGACAGCCTTGCGGCTATAAGGTAAGTCTACCAAAGTCCACACTTTGTTATCATACATGGATCCCATTTCGGATTTCATGGCTTCTTGCCATTTGTTGGAATCTGGGCTCATCATCGCTTCTTCATACGTCGCAGGGTCTTCATCATTGTTGTCCACAATCATGAAATTTAGACAAGGATCATACCAATCAGGAGTGGTACGTTCCCTTGTCGATCTGCGAGGTTCAGTAGCTACCTCGTTCGAAGTTTCATGATCATTATCATTAGCTTCCTCTGATATCGGTGCAGGAGGCACATGAACATCTTCCGGTACTACGCTTCTCTGATCAACGAGAGAAGGTTCAGTAACCTCGTCGAGTTCTACCTTTCTTCCAGTCACTTCTTTAGTGAGAAAATCTTTCTCAAGAAAGGTTCCGTTCTTGGCAACAAAGATTTTGCCTTCGGATTTGTGATAGAAAGTATACCCAATAGTTTCTTTAGGGTATCCTATGAAGACGCATTTCTCCGCTTTGGGTTCTAGCTTGTCCGGTTGTAACTTTTTTACATAGGCTTCGCAACCCCAAACTTTAAGGAACGACAGCTTAGGTTTCTTATTAAACCACAATTCATACGGTGTCGTTGCAACGGATTTAGATGGTGACCTATTTAAAGTGAATGCAGCTGTCTCTAATGCATAACCCCAAAACGATAATGGCAAATTAGTAAGAGACATCATAGAACGAACCATATCTAAGAGAGTTCAATTACGACGTTCGGACACACCATTGCGCTGTGGTGTTCCCGGCGGTGTCAACTGTGAAAGTATTCCACATTTCTTTAAATTCATGCTAAACTCATAACTCAGATATTCGCCTCCGCGATCAGAACGTAGAAACTTGATCTTCTTGTTACGTTGATTTTCTACTTCACTTTGGAATTCCTTAAACTTCTGGAAAGTTTCGGATTTATGCTTCATGAAATAGATATACCCATATCTACTCAGATCATCTGTGAAGGTTAGAACATCACGATAACCACCGCGCGAGGCTACACTCATTGGTCCGCACACATCAGTATGTATGATTTCCAATAAGCCAGTAGCTCGCTCCATTATACCAGAGAATTGAGTCTTAGTCATTTTTCCCATTAGACATGGTTCGCATCTATCAAGTGACTCAAAGTCAAGTGACTCAAGAAGTCCATCGGAATGGAGTTTCTTCATGCGTTTCACTCCAATATGACCAAGACGACAGTGCCACATATAAGTAGAATTATCATTCAATTTAATTCGCTTAGCATCAATGTTATGAACATGTGTATCACTACTATCGAGACTTAATAGGAATAAATCATTCATCTCAGGCGCATGACCATAAAAGATATTATTCATGAAAATAGAACAACCATTATTCTCAGACTTAAATGAATAACCGTCTTGCATTAAACAAGATCCAGATATAATGTTCATGCTCAACGCAGGCACCAAATAACAATTATTGAGGTTTAAAACTAATCCCGAAGGTAGATGTAGAGGGAGCGTGTCGACAGCGATCACATCGACCTTGGATCCATTTCCAACGCGCATCGTCACTTCATCCCTCGCTAGGCTTCGTTTATTCCGTAGTTCCTGTTTTGAGTTACAAATGTGAGCAACCGAACCAGTATCAAATACCCAGACACTAGTACGAGAACCAGTAAGATAGACATCTATAACATGTACATCAAATATACCTTTGTTCTTCTTGACAAGGCCGCTCTTCAGATCAGCCAAGTACTTGGGGCAATTACGCTTCCAGTGCCCCTTCCCATTGCAGTAATAGCACTCAGTATCAGGTTTAGGGCCACCCTTAGGCTTCTCAGGAGGCGCGGCAGCTTTCTTGCCACCCTTCTTGATGTTGACCTTCTTAGGTTTGCCTTGCTTCTTGAAACTGGTGGTCTTCTTGACCATCAACACTTGGTGCTCCTTCTGTATCTCAATCTCAGCAGATTTTAGCATGGAGAAGAGTTCAATTAACTCCTTGTTCATGTTCTGCATGTTGTAGTTCATCACGAAGTTCTTGTAACTTGGTGGCAGTGATTGGAGAACACGATGAATACCCAGCTGGTTAGGGATGATTATCCCCAAGTCACTGAGCTTCTTCGCGTGTCCGGACATAGCGAACACGTGCTCACTAACGGAGCTGCCCTCTTCCATCATACAACCAAAGAACTGTTTCGAGGCCTCATAGCTCTCCACAGCCGCATGAGTTTCAAAGATAACTTTGAGCTCATTGATCATATCACAAGGGTCATGGTGCTCAAAACGCTTTTGGAGCTCTGCCTCTAGGCTGCACAGAATGGCACACTGAACTTGAGAGTAGCGAGTCACCCGAGTCTCGTAAACATTTTTTACATCGTCAAATACTGCCAGTGGAGGTGGGGGACCTAGCGGTGGTTCGAGCACATATTGCAGATTTCCGCCATTGAGGAAGATCCTCACATGACGGAACCAGTCGGTGAAGTTGCTACCATTGCTTTTAAGCTTTTCTTTCTCTAGGTACTGGTTAAAATTGATTGATGGGGACGCCATGATCTACAACATATATTTGCAAAAGTTTAGACTAAGTTTATGACAAATTGAGTTCAAATTTTAATTCATCAAAATTAAACTAGGTGAACTCCCACTCAAAACAATATCCCTCGCATTGTCTTAGTGATCACACAAACCAAATCCACCACACCAAGTCCGATCATCACGAGACAAGATGTAATTTCCATGGCGAACACTCAAAGTGTTCATCATATCAATCATATGACTCATGCTCTACCTTTCGGTATCCCGTGTTCCGAGACCATGTCTGTACATGCTAGGCTCGTCAAGGCAACCTTAGTATCCACGTGTACAAATCTGGCTTGTACCCATTGTATGCACATGTAGAATCTATCACACCCGATCATCATGTGATGCTTCGAAACGACAAGTCTTAGCAACGGTGCATACTAAGGATGA
Source organism: Lolium rigidum (assembly GCF_022539505.1). Taxonomy (NCBI): domain Eukaryota; kingdom Viridiplantae; phylum Streptophyta; class Magnoliopsida; order Poales; family Poaceae; genus Lolium; species Lolium rigidum. The sequence continues at coordinate 194,830,380 of NC_061510.1, read as the reverse complement.
ACTGATATGGATATCCAGGCCTGGTACACTAGGACAGCCATTGAGATGATAATTAGGTCTAAGGTTGTACCAGTATTCTATTATAGTCTTGTTATTAGGAAATAATAATGTAGCCAGGTCATGCTGTGGGCCATCTAGGGTTTTAATAGAGTCCGTTTGACTTGGGCATGTCCAAGTCGAACTAGGTTAGGCCCAATAGGGGGGCCGGCCGGCCACCTCTCCCTCTCATATAAGGAGATGGTACGGTTAGGGTTTCAGTAGTCTAGTTTTGATTCAAGTTATGTAGAACCTTGGGTTCCTCCAGTATCACCATCCCTGCGGGGTTGGCCCTATGATGGCGTCTCGGACGTTCGTCTAGTTATCCAATAAAGATGTGTGAGTTCTTGAGTTGTCAAGAGTAATCATATGTGCTTGAGTATCCTTGAATCTGTCAAGGGAGTTCAAGATCTATCGGTCCTATGGATCAAGGAGATGCACCGTGAAAGATCGGGCCAAGACCCCGTATCATGAACACTTTATTATCTCTATATTTAGTGAGAGGGATGATCTTATAATGCTACCGTCGCGATCTAAGCAATATAAGACGCATAAAAGGATTAACATCACATGCAATTCATATGTGATATGATATGGCCCCTTTGTCTTTGCGCCTTTGATCTTCATCTCCAAAGCACGGACATGATCCTCCATCATCAACGGGCATGATCTCCATCATAGTCGGCATAGCGTCAAGGTCAATGGCGCCGTCTTCATGATTGTTCTCCCATGTAGCAACTTACAACTACTTTGAAATAATACTCAACATGAAATTTAAAGACAACCATAAGGCTCATGCCGGTTGCCACAATACAATAATGATCATCTCATACATATTCATCATCACATCATGGCCATATCACATCACCAAACCCTGCAAAAACAAGTTAGACGTCTCTAATTTGGTTTGCATATTTTACATGGTTTAGGGTTTTCGAGTAAGATCCAATCTACCTATGAACATGAACCACAACGGTGATACTAGTGTTGTCAATAGAAAGAGTAAACAATACGATACCGATTCCCTTTGTCACGCGATATTTTACTTGTCCGAGGTTTGATCATCGGTATCTCTATACCTCGTTCAACCTCGTCTCCTGAGAAGTACTCTTTACTCGTACCGTGGTATGTGGTCTCTTATGAACCATTCATATGCTTGCAAGCTAATTAGACGACATTCCACCGAGAGGGCCTAGAGTATATCTATCAGTCATCGGGATGGACAAATCCCACCGTTGATCCATATGCCTCAACTCATACTTTCCGAATACCTAATCCCACCTTTATAACCACCCATTTACGCAGTGGCATTTGATGTAATCAAAGTACCCTTCCGGCATAAGTGATTTATATGATCTCATGGTCGAAAGGACTAGGTAACTATGTATCGAAAGCTTATAGCAAATGAACTTAATGACGTGATCTTATGCTACGCTTAATTGGGTGTGTCCATTACATCGTTCACATAATGACATAACCTTGTTATTAATAACATCCAATGTTCATGATCATGAAACTATGATCATCTATTAATCAACAAGCTAGTTATACAAGAGGCTTACTAGGGACTCCTTGTTGTTTACATAACACACATGTATCAATGTTTCGGTTAATACAATTATAGCATGGTATATAAACATTTATAATAAACACAAACATATATAATAACCACTTTATTATTGCCTCTTGGGCATATCTCCAACAGTTTTCTTGGGATCTGTCGGGTGAATCTGCACTTCCTTCGAGTTTTTGGTAGTGTCCAAGGTTGGTTCCTTTAATGGCCTCCCGCCGTCTGGCAACACATCATAATCGGTTGTTAGCCTTGACGCCATATATTCTTCTTGCATCCCGAAAGTTTCTGACAGCCGTTGAAAGTCCTTGTCGCATTTATCCGCTAGTGCGAAGCTACCTTTTACTGTAATTGGGCCGTTAGGTCCAGGGAGTCGCCACAACAGGTATGTGTAATGTGGTACTGCCATAAACATAGCATACGCGGGTCGTCCTAACAAAGCATGATATTGCGACGGAAAATCCACAACTTCAAATTACAGCTTCTCTCTTCTGTAATTTTCTCGGGTTCCGAACTGAACGTCGAGATTGATCTTTCCCAATGGGTAACTTGGCTTATCAGGTGTGATACCATGGAACCGCGTGTCGGTTGGTGTTAAATTTGCCAAGGATATGTTCATCTTCCTCAATGTATCTGCATACGTGAGGTTTAAGCTGCTGCCTCCATCTATAAACACTCGTGAGACGTTGAATCCTGCAATTACCACTGGCAAAATCAAAGCTGATTGCCCTGGTCGAGGAACTTGCTGCGGGTGGTCCGCTATGGTGAAGTCGATGTCCTGTCCCGACCAATTCAGGTACTCAACTGTTGGTGGAGGCATCTTTTCTGCCATAAAGACTTGTCGCGAAATTACTTTTTGAGCTCTAATGGATGGCATGCCCTTCTGAATCATCGAGACCTCTCCATTGGTGTTGATATAAGGATCATTGGAGCTGCCGCTATTCGTAACTGGTGTCGATTTTCATCCGTGATTGCGGGAGGAGGTGGCAGGTGGATCTCACTCCTTGGCCTCTGGGGTTTCTGTTTGCTGCATGTGCGTTGGCATGTCCTGCGTACCTATTCAGTGCTTGGAAAGTTCGGCAATCCTTCTGCAAGTTCCCTGACTGCGTCTTTCCGTTGTTGTCGAGATAAAAGTGCATTTGGCATGGTCCGTTCATCATATCTTCGGGAGATATATACGGCCTCTGGAACCTTGGACCATTATTTTGCCTGTTAGGACGCGGACCATCCCTGTAGTCGATACGCTGTTCACCGCTCTTTTGATAATCATCTCGATTATTTCCTCCACTATTTCCTCGGAAGCCAGCCGATACTTGGCCGGGACCGTCATACTCTGAAAACTGGCGAGAAAAACGTCGTCTATTTTGAATATTTCGATTACGATCTTCCTCAGGCGACCTATGTTGCTTGTTGTTGACAACATCTTCTCCATCTGCCCAGCGAATCGCTATTTCCATGAGTGCTGCTATTGTTTTTGGGTTAGTCCTTCCCAAATCCTCGATCAAATCTTTCCTTCGAATCCCAGCTACAAAATCATCTATTGCTCTCTCGTCAGATATGTTTTCTGCCTAGTTTTTGATAATGTTCCACCTCTGGATGTACATCCTCATCGACTCATCATACTTCTGTCGACAGGCTCTCAATTGTTCTATTGACGCAGGTTTCTTGCATGTGGATAAGAAGTTCTTCACGAACATGTCCTCAAAGGTCTCCCAGCTGTCGATAGATCCAGGTGGTAACTTTTTTATCCATGATCGCGCCGCCCCACTCAAGTGTACCTGGATACTCTGCATAGCAGTTGCTTTGGTTCCACCTGTCAATTTTACTGTCTCCAAGTAATCTACTAGCCACTCCTCAGGATCTTGCAACCCGTCGAACTTCTTATAGTTATCAGGCAGCTTGAATCCAGAAAGGACCCGCGTTTTACGAACTCGTCGAGTAAAATAGGGGAGACCGCAGATATCCTCCTCATCTACCTCAGGTGACTGCCGACGTTCTCTCCTTTCATGTCTTTCCCTGTCGACCCGTGCCCGTGTCGCCGTATCTCTTGCTGACGTTCTTGGAGGGTCCTGCACCGCCACTGTAGGTTGTGGGCTATTTTGCCTTGCAGAGCCTTCGGGAGGCGTGCTTGTACTTGTGAACGCCGTCCCCATGACTCCAACTCCTGCCAAAGCCATGTTATACAACGCTTCTCTCGGATCTCCAGGAGGTGGCCTGTTTGCCAGTATGAAAGCCTGTGTGGCCATGTATCCAGCTTCCGGTGTTTTAGGGATGATGTTCCCTCTCGTGTCTATTGACATAAAAGACATGTCGAGGTTCTTGATCAGATGCTCCCTCTCGCCTTCAGGTATGTTCTGCATCCGAGATCTACCCCTATTGCGGGCGTCTCTGTGATTATCTCCCGAAGTTCCTGATTGTCAACTCAACTCCGCTATTCGCCTACTTGACGCGGAAGCGGCGGCTCTCCACTTTTCAAGCTCAATTCTATCTTTCTCGAGTTCTCGTCCAACACGGGCGAGTTTATATTGATATGCCTGCAACTCTTCGGCTGTTGCAGTTGTATTCATCGGCTCTGTGCCGTTCATAGCTCTTGCCGCTCAGTCCCAGGCTACTTGCGGGAGTTGCACCATCTGCCGCGTCGCAGGCCCGACATATTTGGTGCCTAAATCTCACATAAGATCAGCGGGATCGATGAACGGATTTCCCACATCATCGAAAGCCTCCGACGTTTCTGCTTCTGGTCGACTTGACTCTCCAATTACACAGACTTGATGATATTTTGAAGTTTGGCTTTCTTCGAGATCGGTGACACCGTCGTATAGATCAACGAAGACCTCTCGAACAGAAATTGACCTGTCAATGAAATCGTCGTCGCTGTCCGAGTCGCTGCTTATATTTGAGTCCGCAGACGGCCCGAAAGACATGCTGCCAAAGATCTTGACGAGCTCTCCGCTTGTCGCGAGCCTGGCGGGATTTGGTGGTGAAATCGCTTCTTCGCCTGACTCGAACGATGATGATGATCCCGAGAAATCGGAATCGACAACAAACGATCCCGAGGAAGCTGATCTCGCGAGACGATGAGATCCCTCCTTCCCGACACGGAAGTGGAACCTTCCGAACTTCATCTCCATGGGCTCCTCCAGATTCGCATATGCATCCACACGGGAGGGCGGGTGAGGAACAAAATCGACTAGAACAGTTTCGATCTGTTTACCTCTATCCATCGCGTTGCTTGCTACCGAAGACGATATCGATGTTGCCGAAGATGTTGGTGATGCCATTGAGATCGTCTCCTTGTCGCCTCTAATTCCCACAGACGGCGCCAATTGACAAGGTATTAACTTGTCAATTCCTACAAGTTGTAGACAAGGGTTTTGCTAGAAGTAGAGGGCAAGTAGATCTCGAAGGTTTCAGCCGGAAAAGTACTCGACTGCTAGAAAACTAGGGTTGTGTTGACAATGAATCGATCCTCTCTTTGTCCCTCGACTCCCCCTTATATAGGAGGCGGAGCCGAGGGTTTCATGATGTACAAGTTACAAAGTTCGGGAGACTCTTTGAGTTCGTCCCGTAATCATTACAAGTCATTATTCCTAATACAACTCTATATTTCTAAACTATTTCGTAACTGGGCTTCCAGGCTTCATTTATTCGGGTCGTGGGCCTTGAGTAAACCCCGGGTACCATCTTCGGCAGGCCCATTGGGGATGCCTATGTCACGCGGTCTCCGGGTTTAGATCTAGATCTCGCCACCACCGGGGTTCCTCCGAACACCGACGTGAATGCACTGCTAGATGCGCTATGATACCCGCTCGCCGGAATCCCCACACTGAATTCTACGAAAAAGTCGTGCTCCCAGCTGACGAGCTTCTCGATGCGGAATACGCCAAGGAGCGCGAAGCGGAGGCGCGACCCGTCGGATCCGGCGATGAGGGCCAAGTCACCTGGACCAGCTCAAAAGACAAATCTAAGGACGGCGCCACTTCCCCCGACGAAAGGAACTGCTGATGATGATGACGATGAGGACGCCGTTTCGTCTCCGGCTAAGGAAGCGGAGGACGAAACCGCCCAAACTGAAGATGGAGTTGGCTCTTCTCCGACCAAGGAGAAGTAAAAACTTTGTCCTGCGGAAAAAACTATGCATCATTTTGGCCCCATCGAGGGTTTGTAATCTATACCTAATCTATACCTAATACCTAATCTATACCTAATAATAAAGGGAGAAGCGTTTCCGTGGTATCGTCCGTTTGGTTCGTTGTGCGTTTCCTTTCGTCCATGGTAGCGCTTGGTCCGACGGGTATGGGTGCAGAGTCCAGGTCAAATTCAAGTTAAATCCTTGTAGAACAGAAGTTTCGTCAGACCACGCCATCAACGCTCCAAACCGGCTCAATGTCCTTCCTCCGCCGCACGCAACCCCTGCTCTATTTATACACGCAACCCGTTGATCTGTTCCCCTGTTCTGTTTCTTCCTTTCTCTCTGTCCCTCTATTTCGATCGGAATTTGTCACGGGCGATTTCGATCGGAATTTGTCATGGGCTACGGTCCTTAGATCGCATCGTCCATCGCGATAGCTTTCTGGCGCCGCTACCCAAGACCTCGCAGCGGCTTCTTGGCGGCGTTGGCCGATGTCAGTCGGTTCCACGCAAGCCTACACGCTTCCTGTGACACGCTCCTCTCGGCTCCGTCCGTCCCTACTGGAGGTCACCCCCATGGCCCCATCCAGACAATCGAGATTTTCCACTGACCCGATCTCCGTGAAACCTCAGGCCCAAAATTCATGCGCAGATTGGCACCATGGGAATTGGGCAACCCGTAGAAGCTGATGGCAGATAATCGAGATCGAGTTCCCGTCCAGTCGTTGCAGCGGCAGGATCTGAGAGGAGCTGGTCCTTCGCGCATGTGAGATGGATGGCTTCGTGTTCTTTTTCAGTTCTCGCGACAAACGCAAGCTGGATCCTGGAAGAGGTGTACAGTGCTGCAATGGTGGGCTTGATTGGCTTGAAGGTGCTGCCCGCGGCGAGGAGCTCCACCGCGCGGGTCCACGTGACCACGTCCAGCGACATTGAGTGCTTCCGGCGACGCGGACGCCGGCGGGTGGCAGTGCCACACTGCCACCGCCCCGTGCCACTGGAGCTGCGAGAGAGGCCGCTGGTCGCGGCGGAGCTGTTCTTGTTTCCGACAAATACGAATATAAAGTGCCGGACCGGCGACGCGGACGTTCCGTATAAATACAAACCATAGATGGATAAGCGGGGCCGTCTCACCGTCGTGTGCGGTGTGCCTGCAACGACGAGGAGTTTGGACATCGCGCGCGCGGCCGCTCGGCATACAACCGCTTCCTGTGAGTTCCTCATCGGCGTACGCGGCGTTGAAGAATGTTGTAGTGTGGGACAAACAATGTCTGAATTCAGAAACTACGTCCCGCTACCCTGCCTTCTGCTGAAGAAAATTACAGTCAATTATTGCTTTCTTCTGAGACTTGCTGGATCGAATGCGTAAGTTTGCTACTACTATGTCAGAAAGCAGGTTGGAAAAATTGTCAAGATTTTATTGATTAACAGTAAATAATCAAATGTAATCTGATGCACTTGATATTATTAGGTTGTAAAGTTTTTCAACTGAAATTTTACATGTGGGATCAATTTATTCTAGCTTGCATGATGATACTATAAATCATCATAAGTAATATTCCTAGACTAGCGCTGGGTAACCCGCGTCCCGCGTGTGCTGCTCCCCTATTCTGAAGCTGGCTCCAGACTAGATGTACATGAGCATGGAAGAAGTATAAAATGGAGATATAGCATATGCGCTGCTGGAAAACTAAATTCGTGGATAAGATTTAAGCCAACGCAATTAACTGAAGTTCAGTTTGGAAGTCACTCGTGTGAAAAAATCATGGTAAGAATTTTAGAGAAATGCAGTACATGCGCAGTGTCTTGGTACTGAACATGTTTTAAGTAGTGAAAGCGCATTTGAGAAGGACATGCGATTCTCAGGTTTCACAGCCTAGACCTCATGTTAATAAATGTTCGTCCTAGAGTTCACTTTGTTAATGCAGGGAAATCTTTTAAAAAATCCTCGCAAGATCAACAAAAAGAGTGTACGTCCTGGGATCGGAGAGTATACACCTCGTAGGTTAATGCAGGGAAAATTAAATTGCAAAATAAAAAATACAAAAAAGTAATATCATGAAGTACAACAATTCATTTCAGAAAGTACAGAAACAAATTAAATAGTCTGACGCGCATTAGTATTTCTTAAAATGCATCCAAAAGTAAAGTTAAATCATCAATGAGTGCACACTTTTGAGTCCAGAAAATATACAGTCCATCGAGAATTACAAAAAGAAAGTTTATCAACAAAAGATTTAAAATGTGTCTAACAAATTCCATCGATGGAGCATTACGTGGATATTTGTAAATTTGACTTCAAGTGCAATGTTGCATTGTACTATTTTTTTATTGTGCATAGGTTTTAAATATATTTTTAGACAAGACACCGCTACTCGTGATCTCTTAATGGAACAATGGCAAGCTTGAGCTAGGGTTATGATGTTCGATTGATTTTGGGCTAATATTTGGATCGACCAAGTTTTTAATAAAAAGTTTATTTTCATTTTTCCCGTTGCAACGCACGGGAATGTTTCCTAGTATATAACTTAAATTCTTAAGTAGCTAGGAGCGAAACAACTGCATGTGGGCGAAAAAACTTATCCTGCTATCCGTTATATATATTTGCATGTTTCGTCTGTTTGAAAAGCAAGTGCTAGTTTCTAAGTTTTCCGGCTTGCTCACTTGACCTTCCACGAGCCGGAAGACCTTTAGCCGGAAACGCTCGCGTGTGGCGACGAAGCCCAATGGCAATTCGTCAATAATCGCGGAAACAAGCCCCAGCCCAGGTGCCGGAAGTCGCTACCAAGAATCCATGAGTTCGCAATGGAGAGCTTTTCCGCCGGAAAACTTAAGCTTACTTCCTAAAGGACGATTTTTGAAAATCACAACTTTCATACACGCCTAGGCGGGAAGATCCAGCTCTACGGTTTTAGTTGGAAAACATACACGATCCAAAAATGAAAAACTAAAGGAGGTAAAAGACTCTAAAGAGTGAACCATATGCTTTATTTCATTGATCATGTATCATAGATATTACAAGGCATGTAATGCGGAAAATGCTAAGTGTGGAAAGGATGTAGATGTGCTATATTCCAGGGACGATCTCTTTCACCGTAAATGTCATCCGGATCCTCCCGTTTGCGTTTCCGGTACCAATTAGCAGGTTTATCCTTTAGTTCCCGGAAATCGATGAGGTAGTATGATCCGTTGTGAAGCACTTTGCTGATGACGAAGGGTCCTTCCCATGGAGATTGCAACTTATGATCTTTCACCTGGCGAAGGCGGAGGACCAAGTCTCCGACTATGAACGAGCGATTCCAAACTCGACGACTATGATAGCGTCGGAGCTTCTGCTGGTAAATGGTGGAACGTTGATCAGCTAAGTTCCGAGCTTCTTCGATCAGGTCCACAGATAGCTGTCGAGCCTCGTCAGCGGTTTCTTCATTGTAGGAAGAAACTCGCGGCGAATCGTGGATGATGCCGGTGGGGAGCACAGCTTCAGATTCGTATACCAGGAAGAACGGAGTAAATCCGGTTGATTTGTTAGGGGTAGTTCGCAAACTCCAGAGAACAGAATATAACTCATCAGCCCAAGCTCCGGCTGCGCGTCGCAGCGGCTCTTCGAGGCGAGGTTTGATTCCGGCTAGTATAAGACCGTTGGCTCGTTCGACCTGACCATTAGATTGTGGGTGAGCCACAGATGCGAGGTCAAGCCGGATCCCTACGTCATTGCAATAATCCTTGAGTTCTCCTTGTGCAAAGTTTGTGCCATTGTCTGTGATTATGCTGTGTGGGATGTCGAATCTCGTCACGAGGCTGCAAACAAATTTTAGTGCCGTAGCACCATCGGTTTTTCCCACTGGCTTTGCGTCGATCCACTTACTGAACTTGTCAATAGCGACCAGGAGGTATTCATGACCGCCAGGAGATGATTTCTTTAATTTCCCAACCATATCGAGCCCCCAGACCGCAAACGGCCAAGTGATAGGGATGGTCTTCAGCTCAAAGCTGGAGCGTTTGGTTGAGTAGCGTAGTACTGAAAACCTCGACATGTTTTCACCAGCTTCTCAGCATCTTCTTTAGCTGTGAGCCTGTAAAATCCTAGCCGAAAAGCTTTTGCAACGAGGGGCCTGGGGGCGGCGTGATGCCCGCAATCCCCTGCGTGGATCTCTATGAGGATTTCAATGCCATCTTGATTTGAGACGCATTTTAGAAACAACCCGTTTGCACTTCATTTGTAGAGCTGTCCGTCAACAATTGTGTAGGATCTTGCTCGTCTGATGATCTATCGTGCGAGGACCTCGTTCTCTGGCAACTTTCAATCAATGAGGTAGTCCAGGAACGGCTGCGTCCAGGCCGGAATGATGGCCATCACTTCCTTAGCCGGAGATACTGTCATATCCGGGTTTTCCGGGTTAGCGCCCTTCACCGAGGGTATCCGTAGGTGCTCTAGGAAAATTCCAGATGGAATTGGTTTTCTTCCGGATCCGAGCCTGGACAGCATATCTGCCGCTGTATTATCGTCTCTCCTGACGTACTTGACTTCGTATCCGAGGAAGCACTTGGCGATCTCGTCAACTTCGTCTCTGTAAGCCGCCATAATGGAGTTTCTGGCTTTCCAGGTTCCGGCTACTTGTTGTGCCACCAGGTTGGAATCTCCGCAGCATATGATGTGCTTGATCCCAATTTCCTTAGCGATGCGCAGACCGTGTAGTAGAGCCTCGTATTCCGCCATATTATTTGTAGCTTCGAAGTGAATCTGCAGGACGTACTGCAGTTCTTCTCCGGTAGGTGACTTCAGGGTGACTGCAGCCCCCGAGCCTTGATGTTGCTTGGATCCATCAAAATGCATGACCCATGCTTCTGGTTCCGGCACAGGTGTGCCCTCTGGCGCTTCAGTCCAATCCGCGATGAAATCCGCTAGAACTTGAGACTTGATCGTTGTTCTGGCTTCGTAGTTAATGTCAAAGGCAGATAATTCAATGCCCCACTTTATTACACGCCCTGTTGCGTCGGAGTTGTTGATGATGGTTGACAATGGAGCCTTGCTCACAATTGTCATAGGGTGCTCCTGGAAGTAGTGCCTCAGCTTCCTGCTACCTAGGAATACGCCATAGGCTAGCTTCTGAAAGTGAGGGTATCTTTGTTTGGATTCCGTCAGGACTTCGCTAACGTAGTAGACTGGTCTTTGGACTCCGTACTCATGACCTTCTTCCTTCCGCTCCACCACGATTACTAGGCTGACGACCTTGTTGGATGCTGCTAAATAGAGGAGCATAGGTTCTGACTCACTTGGAGCTGCTAAGATAGGTGGGGAGTGATACGTCCAAAACGTATCTACTTTCCCGAACACTTTTGCTATTGTTTTGCCTCTAATTTGTGTATTTTGGATGCAACTAACACGGACTAACGCTGTTTTCAGCAGAACTGTTCTGGTGTCTCGTTTTTGTGCAGAAATCCAACTTTCAGGAAAAACCTCGGGATTTTGACGAAAGGGCCTATTTTCCCAGAATAATGACGGAGCGAGAAGGACAATTGAAGTGGAGGCCCGAGGGCCCCACACCACATGGCGGCGCGGCCCAGGGGGGGCCCGCGCGGCCATGTGGTGTGGCCCCCTCGGCTGGCCTCCGACGCCCCCTTCGGACTACTTATTCGCCTCGACCTAAAAACGCACGGGGAGAAGTCGAAGTCGCCAGAAACCCTCCAGAACGCCGCCACATCGCGAAACTCCGTCGCGGGAGCCAGAAGTCTCCGTTCTGGCACACCGCCGGGACGGGGAATTGGAGGAGATCATCACCGCCATCACCGCCAACGCCTCTCCATCAACCAGCCATGTTTCCCCCATCCATGTGTGAGTAATTCCCCCGCTGTAGGCCGAAGGGGATGGTAGGGATTGGATGAGATTGGTCATGTAATAGCATAAGATTGTTAGGGCATAGTGCCTAGTGTCCATAGATGGTACTTTTATGATATTGTTGCAACTTGTTATGCTTAATGTTTGTCACTAGGGCCCGAGTGCCATGATCTCAGATCTGAACATGTTATTGTTTCATCATGATATTCATTGTTTATGATCTTACCCGCAAGTTGTATACACATGTCGCTGTCCGGAACCAATGGCCCCGAAGTGACAGAAATCGGGACAACCGGAGGGAATGGTAGCGATGTGAGGATCACATGTGTTCACGGAGTGTTAATGCTTTGCTCCGGTACTCTATTAAAAGGAGTACCTTAATATCCACTAGTTTCCCTTGAGGCCCGGCTGCCACCGGCTGGTAGGACAAAAGATGTTGTGCAAGTTTCTCATTGCGAGCACGTACGACTATAATTGGAACACATGCCTATTGATTGATTAGTACTTGGATACCGTTTTATTATTATCTGCAAATACCCTGCTATGATTGTTACATGAGTTTCTCTCATCCATGCAACGCCCGTTATCCATCCCCGTGCCTACAGTATTTTAATCCTGCTGTTTACTATAATCACCACTGCTGCCTTTGTTACTCTGCTGCTGTTATTTTACTACTGCTACTACTATAAAGCTGTTACTATCGATAAACTCTTGCGAGCAAGTCTGTTTCCAGGTGCAGCTGAATTGACAACTCCGCCGTTAAGGCTTTCAAGTATTCTTTGTCTCCCCTTGTGTCGAATCAATAAATTGGGTAATACTTCCCTCGAAGACCGTTGCGATCCCCTATACTTGTGGGTCATCAAGACTATTTTCCGGCGCCGTTGCCGGGAGCATAGCTTTATTTGGAAGTTCACTTGGATTGATATTGTTCGCTGCAAATTCTCCATCATGGGTAAACCTCGCGACACTAAGGTCGCCATATTACCATCCACTACAAGAAAAGGTACAACTCTGAGTACCTCCGCTGCTCTTGATTCACCATCTGTGATTGATAAACTTGTTTCACCACCACATGCTTCAAATGCTGGTGCTTCTGCTGAATCTGAAAACTCTCATAATACTGATAATATGTGTCAACACCCGGATTTTTAAGTCCAGATGCCTATTATGTCATTCATCGCAATCCCAGGATAATGTTGTTGCGAGGCATAATAGTCGAATATCACAGTCATTATTTATTACAAGCCATAATGTCTTACAATCTTGAATCACATGATTCATATTACACAAATAGTTGATCTCACAATCAACAACATACATAAGTTCATACATAGCGGAAGCGTAATAGTAACGGGACTCTCTAGTCCACGAGGCCAACATTTGACGTCGAAACCCCTAGTTGTCGTAGGCGTCCTGCTGGTCATCCTCGTGATAGTTCTGTTCCTCCTCGTACTCCGGCCATTTGAATAGCCGGGGACAAAGCCGTAAGTACTTCAAGTACTTGCAAACTAATACTATTGTAAAATGCCCATTAAAGAAACTAAGCTCTAATTTAACTTGCATAAGCCATATTTTAGTTCACAAGCTTGGATCATGTACTAACTAACTTAAGTGGGAACATTAGTGTCATTCCCACCTCATTTGTTCAAATACCCAAAGAGTCACCAAGTCACCATTCACATTTACTAAAGCTTTCAAAAATCTGACACCGGAAGCTGTATGGCCCTTCCAACCGTCAGTAGCAGTGGACACGGCTATTCGAATAGATTTACACTCTGCGAGAGGTTGCACACTTGTGCCACAACATTTGATTTCATCCGTCGGAATAACTCCGAGTCACCGTAACACGATACGCGGATCATCAACCATAACCTTTCACTTACACATCCTAGTATGAGCACCTCTCCCCATGAGCTTGGCCTCCCGGTGAAAACCAAGCTGTTAACACAGGAGCGCACGGGGCTTGGCCGTACAATTTCACCTCAATTCACATCCTTTCTCAACAACGGAGGCAGCCTCGGCATAACCCCTATGATGTGTGTTCGGAGGGAACTCATACTAAAATCTATAAACTTCCGAGTTAAGCCCTACCCATAATCGGGTATTGTGGGGGTACTCAAAAATTGGAAAGGTATCGCATTCAAACCAATATCGGGTTTTTATCAAAAATCACCATCTTCTCTTGTTCACATCCAAACCAAACTCTTCAATGGAATGCTTCATCATCCCAAGGTTTCAAATTCAACCATTCACATGCTCCCATCTAATGTAGTCAAATTTTAGTACTTTAGCACTAGCACTAATCATGAGGGGTGCTACTTTGCTTTGCTATCTCTACTCATCTAGTAATCTTGTTCTCTATCCCAATTTTAATTCCTCTTTGTAAAACACAACAAGTAGAACTTGTATGGTGTACACATAAGATAGGCTTGTATAAGAAAAATAAGTATCATGGTGCCTTGCTCAAGGTGAGCTTTGCACTTTGCAAGAGTATTATCTTGCCTTGGTAGTTCTCTAGGTTTTCTCCTTCTTCTTCGGGGTAGAATTCTCCTTCCTCTTGGTAATCTCCGGTGCTAGCGTCTAAATTTAGAATACGAAGTATAATCACCAAACAAGCTCAAAGGCTATACTAAACACATCATTACTTCACACAAACTATACTAAGCACACACATAAAATAAGTAAGTGTATTGGTGGGTGACTTGAGGAAAATGCTTTCCTCTTATTCATATGTGATAAGTAATGTTCATATAGTGTTTGGGGAATAAATTCCTCTCATTGAAATCTTCTTAAGATTTAATTTCTCAATAGCAATACATGAATGCTATGTTGACCCAAGTCAACCATTCATCATCATTATTGAAGAAAATGATTTAAATGAGGTAGACCACCTCATACTATTTAAATCACACTACATTTGATTTAAATCTCAAGTAATTCATATAAGAGAGTTTGAAACCAGGGGTCCAAACATCCCATGAATTCATGTGAGACAAGTTTAAATGAAGTATACAACTCCACAAGATTTACTTTAATAGTTTTGGATAATATCAACTAGTTAAACTAGTCAAATGATCCATTAATTAAACTAGGGCATGATCATGCAAAGTGACCACACCATTTTCTTGCAGAAACAATTAGTGTAAGTCATATGTGAGCTACTAGAGTTGGAATTAACTTAATATCTATTTTGGTTGATTTTTAATAATTATTTGAATAAGTAAAAGTCCCTGTCTTGTTATTTTTATCACATTTATTCTACCAAGTATCTGACCAAGGGACCAGTGGCATTAGTTAGATCTTTTTCTTAGCTTTCCAACAACATAAAGTTCATCAAATTTGGTTTAGCCAATTTCAATCTATTGAATTTCAAAGTTGGAACCAGTATTGAGATTAAATGGATTTGGATAATTCGAATTTGAATTCTTGAGCTACGCGGGAAAGCTAAGCTGGGCCCAAAGGTTTAAAAACGGCCCAAACCAACCCAGTTCAGCCCAACCACGGTCCACAGACGCGCGGCGTGCTGACAGGGTGGGGTCCGCGCGTCAGTGACTCAGCGTCACCGAAACGGTATGGGGCGAGGTGGTGCGTTGGATTAGAACACGGATCAACGGCTCGCATTCATCGTCGTCTCCGACGAGAACCCGACGTGCGGCGGCGGCAGTAGGGGGTCGGCGAGCTCACCGTGGCTCCAGCTAGGGTTGGCGGTGGGCTTGACGAAGGTGTAGACGACGGCGAGGCAGCACTGCGCGGTGGCGAAGCTCGAGGCGGCCTGGATCGACGGCGATTTCACCGGGGCTTCCGCGGCTCCGATCGCTCGATTGAGCTTGCTCCGGCGACGATTGAGGTGGCTAGCGGTGCGGGCGAAGCGGTGGTGAGAGGTAGTCATGGTGGTGTGCTTGGTTTGGTCGGGGAGTGCTCTATTTATAGGAGGGAGGGGGTGCTTGCGGGGCGGTGAGCAAGTCGTCGTGGGCGCGACGTCTCCGGCGAGCTAGAGGGCTAGGCGGTGACGCGGCGACGATCGCAAGGGTACGGCGAATCCGAGAGCGTCCATGGCGAGTTAATGCGAGGCGTACGATGGTCGGGGCCGTGCGTGTGCTGTCGCGGCCGTGGCGGAAGGAAGCTTCCTCTCCGGCGGCGGTAGGCGCTAGGGGGTGACGCGAGCATGTCCGGCAAGCTCCGCGTGGCGAGAGAAGTACTACGGCGCGCGGATATGGTCGGGTACGGCGAGATTTGGCGAGCGCCGCGTGGACGTGTCCGTGCACTGGTGACGTCGCCATGCCGTTGGCGGCGTACCTGGAGCGTACTGGGCGCGGCGATGGCGGGTCGTGGCGTCGTCCTCTCGTTCAACGGCGGGTACGGGCGATCTTACGGGATCGTGGGCGACGCGTTTGACAAGGTTGCTTAGGGCTGGAGAGGCGGGGAGAGAGGAGTGGGCGTCGAGGGCGACGTGGCCGGCATGGCCATGGCCGGCCATGTTCCGGTCGTGTCCATGGTGTGTTTTTGCATGGGCTAGGTAGAGGAAGGTCCAAGGCACTGACTTGAGCCAAGAATTGATCAAGGAGTGGTCTGGTTTGATCAATTTCAAAAATGTGCTGATCTTGTTTTTGTTAAAAAGTCTCTACTTTGCTTGATCCTAGTTCTTGATCCAAGATGAATTTGGTATGGTCCACTTTACAAAAGTTGTTCATTGTGTTGTATACTTGGATGGCATGCAAAGAGTTGGAGGTGTTTAGTTTAGAAATTTTGAAATAGAGAGGCTCAAAGTGAGGACCAGATTGTAATTGTCAAAAATGACCATTATCTTATGTGAGCAAGTTTTAATTCTTAGCTTTGATTTAATTGAGGTATCTTTGATTCTCAAAGTTGTAATAACTATTTAATAACCTATTACCACTAGTGGTGAAGACTAATTGGGTCTAGGGTCAAAGTTTATAAAAATATCATATGTCATATGTTAGGGTTTTTAGGGTTTTATTCTTATTTGATTTCTTTCTCTTTTTCATTTATTTGTTTGGTGATCATCATGGGATCACTCTAGGGTTGTGGAGTTTATCACATACACAAAATAACACTCATCATGGCATAGCACTCAAAATGCACAAGTCCTATGCAGGGCACTATATGAATTTTGAAAAGTTTTTGTTGGTTCTCAAATTTGGATAATTGGATTGGTTCTTCTTCCTTTATTTGAAATTTGAGGTGTTACAAACCCTTCCCCCTTACAAAAGATCTCGTCCCGAGATCTAAAAGAAAAACAGTTTATTGATTAAAGAGATCTGGGTACTCTTTCTTCATATCTTCTTCCCGCTCCCAAGTGGCTTCATCTTCGGTATGGTTGCTCCACTGTATCTTCAGAAACTTGATGCTTCGGGTGCGAGTGGTTCTGTATGCTTCTTCCAAGATGCGAATCGGCACTTCGCGGTATGTCAGGTCTTGGTTGATATCCACCGAACGGTGATCGATGTTCTTGAACACTTCCGTCTTCTCGGGGACTTCCAGGCACTTCCGCGGGAGTGAGATGTGAAATACGTCGTGCACGGCCGACATTTCTTCGGGTAACTCTAATTGATAGGATACTTCGCCTCGGCGACTCGGAACTTTGAAAGGTCCGACATATCTAGGGGCAAGCTTTCCTTTTAGCTGAAATCTCTGCATTCCTTTCAGGGGGGATACCTTGAGATAGACAAAATCTCCGATCTCGAAGGTCATCTCTCGGCGTCTCTTGTCGGCGTAACTCTTCTGTCGGGACTGAGCGGTCTTGAGGTACTCTCGGATCTTGTGCACCTTCTCTTCGGCTTCACGAAGAACATCAGGTCCAAAGACTTGGCTTTCTCCGACTTCCGACCAGTTCAGGGGGGTACGGCACTTCCTTCCGTACAAAGCTTCAAAGGGGGCCATCTGCAGGCTGGCTTGGTAACTGTTGTTGTAAGAGAATTCTGCGTAAGGCAGACAATCTTCCCACTTGGATCCGTACTCCAGTACACATGCTCTCAACATGTCCTCTAGTATCTGGTTGACTCTCTCGGTCTGTCCATCGGTACGCGGGTGATAGGCGGTGCTTGAAGTTCGGACGGGTTCCTAGTCCTTCATGCACTTTGCGCGAGAATCTTGAGGTGAGCTGTGATCCTCTATCGACACTATCGACTTCGGGGTTCCGTGCGGGGCGACTATTCCGGAGATGTACAGCTCAGCTAACTTTGGTCCTTGATAGGTGGTCTTGACGGCGATGAAATGGGCTACTTTGGTCAATCTATCCACCACTACCCATATAGAATCGTTGCCTTTCTTTGGATTTGGGTAAACCGGTGATAAAGTCCATTCCTACCGAGTCCCACTTCCATTCCGGTATACGCAAGGGTTGCGGCGATCCTGCGGGTCGGCGATGTTCAGCCTTGACTCGGCGACGAGATATCACACTTGGCGATGTAGCTTCCGATCTCCCTCTTCATTCCATGCCACCAAAATTGTTCCTTCAAATCTTGGTACATCTTGGTACCTCCGGGGTGAATAGAGTATAGGGTGTCATGGGCTTCCTTCGAGAATGACTTGCTTCGGTGCTGAATCCGATGGTACGCAGAGACGTCCTTTGTACCAAAGAACTCCGGCTTCATCCACAGTGAATCCTGGGGCTTTTCCTGCGACTATCTGGGTCTTGATTCCGTCAATGCTGGCATTTCCCTTCTGAGCTTCCTTGATCTGACCAATCAAGGTGGGTTGTAGCTCCATGCTGGCTAGGAATCCTTCAGCGACTAACTCCATTCTAAAGCTGTTCAAACTCCGATACAAACTGGGTTGTTCTTCTGCTATCATTGAGTTCAACTGACACGGCAATCTACTCAACGCATCCGCTACCACATTGGCCTTGCCGGGGTGGTAGTGGATCTCCATATCATAATCCTTAATCAGTTCTAACCATCTTCTTTGTCTCATATTCAGCTCCTTACAGGTAAAGATATACTTCGGGCTCTTGTGATCCGAATAGATCTCGCAGCGATTACCCATGAGGTAATGACGCCACACCTTCGGTGCTAAAACTACGGCTGCGAGTTCGAGGTCATGGGTGGGGTAGTTCTGCTCATGCTTGCTTCGATTGCTTAGGGACAAATAAGAGATCACTTTGCCTTCTTGCATAAGCACACATCCGAGACCAATCTTGGATGCATCGCGATAAACATCAAAGGGTTTGGTGATGTCCGGCATGATCGAGAATTGGGGCTGTGGTCGGTCTAAGCTTGAGTTGTTGAAAACTCTCTTCACATTTGTCCGTCCATTCGAACTTCTTATCTTTCTTCAGCAATTGGGTCATTGGTCGAGCGATACTCGAAAAGCCTTCTACAAATCTGCGGTAGTATCCGGCTAATCCAAGAAAAGCACGGACCTCGGTGCGGGTGGTTGGGGCTTTCCATTCTGCAACAGTCTTGATCTTGGCGGGGTCTACGGCAATTCCTCCTGCAGACAAGATATGCCCCAGGAATCCAACTTCCTTTAACCAAAACTCACATTTGCTGAACTTAGCATACAGCTTATGCTCTCTCAGGGTCTCTAGGACAGCTTCTAGGTGTTGCTCATGTTCTTCCTCGGATTTGGAGTAGATTAGGATGTCATCGATGAAAACGACAACAAACTTATCCAGGAAGTTCATGAAGATCTTATTCATGAGATTCATGAAATAAGCAGGGGCATTGGTTAATCCAAATGACATGACATTGTACTCGTACAATCCATATCTAGTGGTAAAGGCAGTTTTGGGAATGTCCGACGCTCGGATCTTCAGCTGGTGGTATCCAGTCCTGAGATCAATCTTTGAGAAAACTATGGCACCGGTCAGCTGGTCAAACAAATCTTCTATCTTCGGCAAAGGGTATTTGTTCTTGATGGTGACATTGTTAAGTTTACGATAGTCCGTACATAAACGGCTGGCACCATCCTTCTTATCCACAAACAAAACGGGGGATCTCCAAGGTGACGCACTTGGTCTAATCAGACCTTTGGCTAACAGTTCATCCAGTTGCTTCTTCGGTTCTACTAGCTCTGCTTGGGTTCATGCTTGTAGGCTCTCCGGGCTATAGGTCCGGTTCGGGAATTAACTCGATGATAAACTCGATATCCCGATCTGGGGGCATACCGGGTAAACCTTCGGGAAACACATCAGGGTATCGACAAACGACCCTGATTTGATCCAGAGTTGGCTTGGCTACGCTCTGGTTGCAGGTAAACTTTCTAGGTAGTAGTTCAGAGACATGTTCCACTAAGATACCGGTGCTACTGGTCATGGTGATGGCTTTCTTGGCACAGTCAATCATTCCATGATGTTTCGCCATCCAATCCATTCCCAGCACTACTTCCAAACCTTTGGTTCCCAAAATTATCAAATTGGCATAGAACTCTACTTCATGAATTCGATGGGTACATTTTTACAAAATTTTACTGGCTTTAGTGGTTGATCCGGGGATTTGAACTATCATGACATGTTTCAAGCGAGGGGTTGAATTTTACTTGTTGATGCAAAGTCTTCGGTGACAAAAGAATGAGATGCTCCGGAATCAAACAACACTGCGGCGAGTGCGAGTTGACGGGAAACATACCCGGTACAACATGCTGGTGCTTCTGGGCTTCTTCGGCATTCATGTGGAAGAGACGGCCGTTGCGGTTATTGGGGTTGTTGGGGGCGAACTTCTTTCTGTGGAAACGCGGCGTTGCTGCTGCGAGCGGGTGCAGCGGTGTTGCCGGCGAGCTTGGCGAGTCTCTTGGGACACTCGTTGGAGTAGTGCCCCACCACTCCGCACTCATAGCAAGTGATAGTGGACTTGTCCTTGGTGGCGACAGGAACGGCGTTGCTTCCAGTCCTTGGAGCGGTGTTGGTGTTGTTGTTGTTGTTGGGAGCTGTGGGCGGAGCGCGGTTGAAGTTGTTGTTGTTGTTGTAGTGGTTGGTGTTGCCTCCTGGCACTGGAGTTTCCTCCACTCCGGTTCGATAGCCGGGGCGCGAGTTACTGCATAGGGGGCTTGTTGTTGTTCCTCGGAGTGAAACCTCCGCTTGAGTGAGGGCGATACTTCGGGGCATTGCTAGGCCCACTCTGGTGCATCATTCGACGTTTGCGGTTTTCATTGGCTTGGTTCAACTTGCCCTCCATCTGAATGGCGGAGTCAACAAGGGCTTCTAGATCTGCAAAGGGGATGTTGACTAGGACCGTCTGCATCTCATCATGCAGTCCATTCGGGAATCTCTCTTGCCTCTTCTCGGTAGTATCGGTCTCATCGGGGCGTACCTTGACGGGGTAAGGAACTGTCGCGGTATTCTACCACCGTCATGCGACCTTGCTTCGGTTCACGGAACTCATCCCTCATCTTCTTGATAAGACCGGGGGTACATGGTACTTGCTGAACTTGAGCTTGAAATCTGCCCAAGTCATGAACTGACCTCCATTCATGGCACGTGTGCTAATCCACCGAGGCTCGGGCAGGTCTGCGAGGTAATGAGTGGCAAACGGGACCATCTCGTTGGGTTCCACTCCCGCTACCTCCAGATTGTTTTCCATGGTTTGAAGCCGGTCATCGGCATCGAGGGGTTCCTCCGTCTTGCTTGAACACCGGAGGGTTGGTATTACGAAAGTTCTTGAGCTTGGATCCGGGATGATCATGGTTTCCATGGCCTTGGTTTGCAAGATTTTGCGGTGCGGTGATGTTGGCTTGACGTTCGGCTCTTTCGGTCTCCCTGTCTTGAAGCGGGGTTTGCAGCGATTGCATCATTGCATCGTTGTTGTTGCGATTGGGAGGGGCCATACGAACATACAGGAGATTATAAGATAAGAGGGAATTTTTATGGTTTATTTTGAATGAGTTCAAGACTTAAGAAAAATTTGAATGCTTTGGATGACACACACAAACATTCATTCATTCCACATAACACATTACAAACTACATGCCATTCCTCCCATGGTTTTAAGAACCATTTTTCAGACTACGATACAAGGAATGAAAACACACTCATACCCAGGGTTTTAAGAACCCTTCATGCTACGATACATGGGACGGGATACAACTCACACCTACATCCGTGCTCAAGTGTGACTACCCTCATCCTTGATGTCAATGGGAACGACATCATCGGGTCCTGGCTCCGGGAACTCGTAGTCCTCCTCCTCCAGTGAACTCGTCCTCCTCAAAGTCGTCGTCGTCACTCGGGAAGGCGTCTCCTCCACTGAATATCGATACCGACCTCGTCTTCCTCTATCTCCATCAGCTGCTCCTCCTGGGCCTTGACGGTGGCCTCAAGTGATGCTATACGTGCGCGAAGGCGTGTAATGGTGACATCCTTCTTCGCGCACTTCGGGCGAAGCTTGTTGCGGCACGGGACGGATGCTTGATGGCATCTCCATGTGTAGCCGGGCGAGGTGAGTGCGGTTCGCATACATCCGGGCGTTATCCAGATCCAGCTGAGTGTGATACAGCATGAAGTCTAGATGCTCGGCGTGATGCCTCAGCTCAGGGTGGGACTGCAGATCCATAGGTACTCCGTTGGCATCACGCTTCACTAGGTGAGCGAAACGGGACGCAAGCAGGCGTACCGTGTTACTGTCCGCAAAGGCGAGCCGGTGCCTCCTGCAGGCCGCGTGCCAGTCCATCGAGCCAGTTGCTCTCACGGAAGGAGAACAGGATCCTGTCCGTGGTAGGAGACTCCATGTTCCCCCTCAGATCCACAGTAATGATCCACTGTAGCTCTCCGCCAGGCTGATCATCCATCTGGATCCCATGGAACTCGGGCTGGAGGCGCCCCAGAAAGTTCGAGACCGCGGTGAGATCGTGCTCGAAGATCAAGCTGCCTCCGTTACCAAGTTGGTAAAACTTGGTGTTGACGGGTGCGTTGGGCTCCATCTGAAAGTGAATTAGGAGAGTAAGTTAGACATTTGATCAAGTGTGGCAAAGTTTTAGGTAGACATAATAATAAAGAGCATGTTTTTATCAAGTTTTGAAAAAGCCTCCAAGACAAGAATATGAATAACTTTTCATAAATAACCTTTTCCTTTGTATTTCAAAGTTATGTTTTTATGAACGCCCATTCTAACTAAGGTTTTCTAAGGTCAAACAATGGCTCTGATACCAACTTGTCAACACCCGGATTTTTAAGTCCAGATGCCTATTATGTCATTCATCGCAATCCCGGGATAATGTTGTTGCGAGGCATAATAGTCGAATATCACGATCATTATTTATTACAAGCCATAATGTCTTACAATCTTGAATCACATGATTCATATTACACAAATAGTTGATCTCACAATCAACAACATACATAAGTTCATACATAGCGGAAGCGTAATAGTAACGGGACTCTCTAGTCCACGAGGCCAACATTTGACGTCGAAACCCCTAGTTGTCGTAGGCGTCCTGCTGGTCATCCTCGTGATAGTTACTGTTCCTCCTCGTACTACGGCCATTTGAATAGCCGGGGACAAAGCCGTAAGTACTTCAAGTACTTGCAAACTAATACTATTGTAAAATGCCCATTAAAGAAACTAAGCTCTAATTTAACTTGCATAAGCCATATTTTAGTTCACAAGCTTGGATCATGTACTAACTAACTTAAGTGGGAACATTAGTGTCATTCCCACCTCATTTGTTCAAATACCCAAAGAGTCACCAAGTCACCATTCACATTTACTAAAGCTTTCAAAAATCTGACACCGGAAGCTGTATGGCCCTTCCAACCGTCCGTAGCCAGTGGACACGGCTATTCGAATAGATTTACACTCTGCGAGAGGTTGCACACTTGTGCCACAACATTTGATTTCATCCGTCGGAATAACTCCGAGTCACCGTAACACGGTACGCGGATCATCAACCATAACCTTTCACTTACACATCCTAGTATGAGCACCTCTCCCCATGAGCTTGGCCTCCCGGTGAAAACCAAGCTGTTAACACAGGAGCTGCACGGGGCTTGGCCGTACAATTTCACCTCAATTCACATCCTTTCTCAACAACGGAGGCAGCCTCGGCATAACCCCTATGATGTGTGTTCAGAGGGAACTCATACTAAAATCTATAAACTTCCAGTTAAGCCCTACCCATAATCAGGTATTGTGGGGGTACTCAAAAATTGGAAAGGTATCGCATTCAAACCAATATCAGGTTTTTATCAAAAATCACCATCTTCTCTTGTTCACATCCAAACCAAACTCTTCAATGGAATGCTTCATCATCCCAAGGTTTCAAATTCAACCATTCACATGCTCCCATCTAATGTAGTCAAATTTTAGTACTTTAGCACTAGCACTAATCATGAGGGGTGCTACTTTGCTTTGCTATCTCTACTCATCTAGTAATCTTGTTCTCTATCCCAATTTTAACTCCTCTTTGGAAAACACAACAAGTAGAACTTGTATGGTGTACACATAAGATAGGCTTGTATAAGAAAAATAAGTATCATGGTGCCTTGCTCAAGGTGAGCTTTGCACTTTGCAAGAGTATTATCTTGCCTTGGTAGTTCTCTAGGTTTTCTCCTTCTTCTTCGGGGTAGAATTCTCCTTCCTCTTGGTAATCTCCGGTGCTAGCGTCTAAATTTAGAATACGAAGTATAATCACCAAACAAGCTCAAAGGCTATACTAAACACATCATTACTTCACACAAACTATACTAAGCACACACATAAAATAAGTAAGTGGATTGGTGGGTGACTTGAGGAAAATGCTTTCCTCTTATTCATATGTGATAAGTAATGTTCATATAGTGTTTGGGGAATAAATTCCTCTCATTGAAATCTTCTTAAGATTTAATTTCTCAATAGCAATACATGAATGCTATGTTGACCCAAGTCAACCATTCATCATCATTATTGAAGAAAATGATTTAAATGAGGTAGACCACCTCATACTATTTAAATCACCCTATATTTGATTTAAATCTCAAGTAATTCATATAAGAGAGTTTGAAACCAGGGGTCCAAACATCCCATGAATTCATGTGAGACAAGTTTAAATGAAGTATACAACTCCACAAGATTTACTTTAATAGTTTTGGATAATATCAACTAGTTAAACTAGTCAAATGATCCATTAATTAAACTAGGGCATGATCATGCAAAGTGACCACACCATTTTCTTGCAGAAACAATTAGTGTAAGTCATATGTGAGCTACTAGAGTTGGAATTAACTTAATATCTATTTTGGTTGATTTTTAATAATTATTTGAATAAGTAAAAGTCCCTGTCTTGTTATTTTTATCACATTTATTCTACCAAGTATCTGACCAAGGGACCAGTGGCATTAGTTAGATCTTTTTCTTAGCTTTCCAACAACATAAAGTTCATCAAATTTGGTTTAGCCAATTTCAATCTATTGAATTTCAAAGTTGGAACCAGTATTGAGATTAAATGAATTTGGATAATTTGAATTTGAATTACTGGGCCACGCGGGAAAGCTAACTGGGCCCAAAGGTTTAAAAACGGCCCAAACCAACCCAGTTCAGCCCAACCACGGTCCACAGACGCGCGGCGTGCTGACAGGGTGGGGTCCGCGCGTCAGTGACTCAGCGTCACCGAAACGGTATGGGGCGAGGTGGTGCGTTGGATTAGAACACGGATCAACGGCTCGCATTCATCGTCGTCTCCGACGAGAACCCGGCGTGCGGCGGCGGCGGTAGGGGGTCGGAGAGCTCACCGTGGCTCCAGCTAGGGTTGGCAGCGGGCTCGACGAAGGTGTAGACGACGGCGAGGCAGCCTGTAGCAGTGGCGAAGCTCGAGGCGGCCGGGATCGACGGCGATTTCACCGGGGCTTCCGCGGCTCCGATCGCTCGATTGGGCTTGCTCCGGCGACGATTGAGGTGGCTAGCGGTGCGGGCGAAGCGGTGGTGAGAGGTGGTCATGGTGGTGTGCTTGGTTTGGTCCGGGGAGTGCTCTATTTATAGGAGGGAGGGGGTGCTTGCGGGGCGGTGAGCAAGTCGTCGTGGGCGCGACGTCTCCGGCGAGCTAGAGGGCTAGGCGGTGACGCGGCGACGATCGCAAGGGTACGGCGAATCCGCGAGCGTCCATGGCGAGTTAATGCGAGGCGTACGGTGGTCGGGGCCGTGCGCGTGCTGTCGCGGCCGTGGCGGGAGGAAGCTTCCTCTCCGGCGGCGGTAGGCGCTAGGGGGTGACGCGAGCATGTCCGGCAAGCTCCGCGTGGCGAGAGAAGTACTACGGCGCGCGGATATGGTCGGGTACGGCGAGATGCGGCGAGCGCCGCGTGGACGTGTCCGTGCACGTGGTGACGTCGCCATGCCGTTGGCGGCGTACCTGGAGCGTGCTTGGGCGCGGCGATGGCGGGTCGTGGCGTCGTCCTCTCGTTCAACGGCGGGTACGGGCGATCTTACGGGATCGTGGGCGACGCGTTTGACAAGGTTGCTTAGGCTGGAGAGGCGGGGAGAGAGGAGTGGGCGTCGAGGGCGACGTGGCCGGCATGGCCATGGCCGGCCATGTTCTGGTCGTGTCCATGGTGTGTTTTTGCATGGGCTAGGTAGAGGAAGGTCCAAGGCACTGACTTGAGCCAAGAATTGATCAAGGAGTGGTCTGGTTTGATCAATTTCAAAAATGTGCTGATCTTGTTTTTGTTAAAAAGTCTCTACTTTGCTTGATCCTAGTTCTTGATCCAAGATGAATTTGGTATGGTCCACTTTACAAAAGTTGTTCATTGTGTTGTATACTTGGATGGCATGCAAAGAGTTGGAGGTGTTTAGTTTAGAAATTTTGAAATAGAGAGGCTCAAAGTGAGGACCAGATTGTAATTGTCAAAAATGACCATTATCTTATGTGAGCAAGTTTTAATTCTTAGCTTTGATTTAATTGAGGTATCTTTGATTCTCAAAGTTGTAATAACTATTTAATAACCTATTACCACTAGTGGTGAAGACTAATTGGGTCTAGGGTCAAAGTTTGTAAAAATATCATATGTCATATGTTAGAGTTTTTAGGGTTTTATTCTTATTTGATTTCTTTCTCTTTTTCATTTATTTGTTTGGTGATCATCATGGGATCACTCTAGGGTTGTGGAGTTTATCACATACACAAAATAACACTCATCATGGCATAGCACTCAAAATGCACAAGTCCTATGCAGGGCACTATATGAATTTTGAAAAGTTTTTGTTGGTTCTCAAATTTGGATAATTGGATTGGTTCTTCTTCCTTTATTTGAAATTTGAGGTGTTACAATATGTCTGCTGTGCTTGATGATAGTGGTTCATTGGGAACTTTTCTAGATGCTAAAATTGCTAGGTCTAGACAAATTGAAAATACTGAAACTCCTGATGCTACTACACCTGTTAATTCACCTGAATTTGAATACTCTAGTGATGATCTTGATGAAGATTATGTGGAACTTGATGATGATTTTATTGAAAAATGCCATGCTACTACTGATGCAAGAAAAATTAAAAAGTTGCTTGCAGAACATACTGTTAGATATAAACTGTCTCCTGATCCTAAATTTGCCACATCTCCTATAAACATTAGGGATAAAGATTATGATTTTTCTCTCGATCTATCTCATATAGCTATTGTTGAGAAAACACCCTTTTGTGGTACTGAAAAAGAAAGTGCTGTTGAACACATGACTGAGTTATCTACTTTGAGTAGCTTGTTTTCCGATGATGTTAAGAAGCGTACTTACTTTGTTGCTAAAATCTTTCCATTCTCATTAAAGGATGACGCTAAAACTTGGTATAATAGTTTGCCACCTAGTTCTATTAAAAGTCCAAAAGAATTGCTTGTTGTTTTCTTTCGGAAATACTTTCCTGCTAGTGCTCAACATGTCTGCTTTGCGAGAGAGTTTATAATTTTGATCGGGGAGATGAAGAGAAATTGCCCGAGGCTTGGGCAAGATTTTGCTCTCTTATTAGAGCTCGCCTGACCATGATTTAGAAAAGCATGATTTACTTGATATATTTTATAGTGGACTAACCATTGAGTCTAGGGCATACCTGGATAGTTGTGCTTGGTTGTGTTTTCAGGAAAAGAACTCCGGACGACGCTCGAAGAATTATTGGCTAAAATAGGCCGGAATTATGATGATTGGACTACGCTCGAACCAACTCCAACGCCAATAGTGAAGAAGAGGGGTTTAATTAAATTGAATGATGAAGATATGAGGGAAGCCAAGAAGTCTCTCAAGGAGAAAGGTATTAAATCTGAAGATGTGAAGAATCTACCTCCTATAGAAGATATATGTGAGATAATTCCCCCTTCATCCATGATTGAGGTAAATTCCCTTCAACGCTTTACTAGGGAAGATATTCCGTATTCAAAACCTCCTGCGCAATGCTTAGATGAGTTTGATAATTATATTGTTAAGCAAGAAAATTTTAATATGAGAGTAGAGAATCATTTAATGGAAAATTCTCAAGCTATTAGTGAATTGCATGATATTGTGGAGAGAACCTCCAATGATGTTAAGATGCTTGTTAAACATTTTCATATGGTTCAAACTCAAATTGATCAACTCACTAAAGTGCAAAATGACTTGTTAGGAAATAATGCTAAAGAAAAACATGCTTATGAAGTAACAACTAGAGGTGGTGTCTCTACCCAGGATCCTCTATATCCTGAAGGGCATCCCAAAAGAATTGAACAAGATTCTCAACGCATTGAACCTAGAGCTCCATCTAAGAAAAAGAAGAAGAAACATAAAAATGTTGTAGAATCCTCTGAACCTGTTAATGATCCTAATAGTATTTCTATTTCTGATGCTGAAACTGAAAGTGGTAATGAACATGATAAAGATAATGATAAGAATGATACTCCGATAAAGAAGAGGTTGAAAAAGAACTCGAAAAGCATGCTAAAAATAGAAAGTATACTAAAGAAGATTTTATTGCTGAGAAACATGGTAATGAAAGAGAACCTTGTGTGCAAAAGCAAATGCCTTTTCCTGCTAAGAAACTAAAATCAAAGGAAGAAGAACACTATAATAAATTTTGTGATTGGATGAAACCTTTATTCTTGCAAATCCTTTTGACTGATGCTATTAAATTGCCTCCTTATTCAAAGTATATGAAAGATATTGATACTAACAAAAGGAAAATCCCCAATGAGGAAATTTCCACTATGCTTGCTAATTAATCTTTCAATGGCAAAGTTCCAAAGAAGTTGGGCGACCCAGGTATACCTACTATTCCTTGTTCTATTAAGAATAATTATGTTAAAACTGCTCTATGTGACTTGGGAGCCGGTGTTAGTGTTATGCCTTTTTCTCTCTATAAGAGACTTTACTTAGATAAGTTGATACCTACTGATATATCTTTGCAAATGGATGATAAATCTACTGCTATTCCTGTTGGTATATGTGAGGATGTTCCTGTTCAAGTTACTAATAACTGCTTGATATTAACTGATTTTGTTGTGTTGGAAATGCTCGAAGACGATAATATGTCTATTATTCTTGGGAGACCTTTTCTTAACACCGCAGGGGCTGTTATTGATTGCAATAAAGGAAAGGTTACTTTCAATGTTGATGATAAGGAACACACCGTCTATTTCCCCAAGAGGATTGAAAAAGCGTGCGGAGTTAATACTATTTCTCATGTGAGAACTATCAAAGTGGGAACTATTGATTGTCCTATATATGAGCCTAAAGAAGAATATCAAACTCTTGTGATTGGATCCATATCAATACAATTCAAGGTAACATGATTGATTTGAGGTTTATTTCTTCATATGCTATGTAAAATTTATTTGGTGGCAAGACTTGATCAACCTTGTTAACAAATACCTTTTATATGCATAGAGGAGGTAAACAACATCTCTTTCTTCCTCCACTTGCTTTAGTTGCTGTAGCATTTTTAATTTGCAAAGTTTCTTAGTTGATTTGAGATTTCAAAAATTTTCCTGGCCGGTAATAATAAACTTAATACCCAGAAATGTGCATTTTTTAAAGTTTTCAAAAATTCGCGAAAATTACACCGTTGGTCCTATTTTTCGACGAGGCACTGGGAGCACCGAGAGGATGACCTGTGGGGCACCACAGGGTGCCACACCACAGGCCGGCGCGGCCAAGGAGGTGGGCGCGCCACCATGTGGTGTGGGCCCCTCCTTGCCCCACTATCTCATCTCTTTCTCCCAGCATCTTCTCTCTCCCGAAAAAACTTGAACCAACTTTCTCTCACTCGCGTTTTTGCTCAAGAGCTCAGGATTTTTCGATCTCTTTGCTCAGGCTAGATTTCTGTTTGAAATTTGGCACATTTGCTCTCCGGTATGTGACTCCTTCGATTATCCGAATAGAATTTTGTTTGGTTGAGTATATCTTGAATATTTTGCTGCTGTAGGCAACATGTTTAGTGAGCTTGCATGCTTGTTCCAAGTGGTAGAAACTAGTTTTGATGCATGATTAGTACTCTAGCAAGTTCCTATGGTAGTTTCCCTCAATTATATGTCAACAAATCAAGTTTTATATTGTTTGTTGAAAATTTCAGAAAATGGAAGGAGGTAGGTACCAACTCAACCAACATGAGTTGGAGGTGCCACAGGTCATGAGAGTTCACCGGGAAGAAGGAGTATATCCCACTTACTATCCGTGTGCGGATTTCATGAGAAGTGCGGGGATTTTGCGGGACGTCCAAAATTTAATCTCTCGTGCGGGATTGGATGATTTTGTTGATGGGGAACCATGCCAATATGTGAAGCTGACTATGTCGGTAGTGCAAGATTTTAAATTCAATTGGTCACAATCTAACCCCATGGTTCGAGTACAAAATTTATAATAAAACTATCAACTTGCCATTCGGTGATTTTTGTGCAGCAATTAAAGTGCCGCAATGGGGATCATGCGAGAAGATAAAGGGATCGCCGCAAGAGCTCTTGGACCTCTTCAAGATGATTTGTCATGGAAGGAGTTTCTCGGAAGATGATGGTAAAATTAGTAGTATTCATTTCCCAGCTATTCGTTACTTCGCCTATTTCATTACCAAGTGCGTTCTAGCGAGAAAGAATGGAGGTAAAATAACTATCCCGGATCTAGCCTTTCTAGCTGCTGCATTACAAAGTAATAGGACTTATAACTTGGGAGCTTTGATAGCTAACGGACTTGCCACTAATCGTGAGAAGGGAGGAATTTGTGGAGGTCTCATCGCCTCTCGTTTATTAGCTATGCATAATGTGGGACCTCACAGTCTCGATATTCCACTCCCTATGGAGAAACTTGACATAGCTTCCATGATTAAGCATGAATTTCTTTCTAATTCGTCTAAATTAGGGAACCTGTCTTATAGAATAACACATTTTACAAGAAATCTTGGACAAGGACTAAGAAAGTTGAAAAATTAGTAGGATTGCCTGCACCTTCTCTGTTTAACTTTGATTCCAGGGAGGATTGGTCAGTCACGGAAGGTGCGGTTAACGCATACATCGAGGGAGGAAGCCATCGTGCACGAGACAACACGGATGAGGTCGAGGAACACCTCGACTCGTCATCCGATGCAGCAAGCTCTTCGCATCCACAAGCTGGGTATGAGGAACCCCCACGCTTTTCTTCTGCATCGGTACCTTATTATGACTACTCCACGTATGATCCACCGGCGTGGAACCCAGGCCCTCGATGGGGTTGAACTCCACTTAGGCCAAAAGCCTAAGCTTGGGGGGAGGTATACCGGCATCACTCATTCTTTGCATATTATGATTGCTGGATACTTGTATATACTTGTTTAGTCTCTTTGAGTGGTTTTCTAATGAGAGGAAGATGATATTTGGGGAAGTGCTGCCTGAAAACAGATTCTGGGCTGTTACCGTAAAAATTCGTGCGCCCATCCAGAACAGTATTTTGCGAAGCCAATTTTTGTGCATGTTTCCCAGGTTGTTATCTAACTTTCATTAGTTGAACACTTTTTGAACTGAGCAACGTAAGATTTTTGTAAAAATCGATTTCTGTACTGCTGTCAAGTTTTGGCAGATTTCTGCCATCTCGCTTTTCTGTGTTTCTTTTAGTTTGCTATTTCTTGCTTTCGCTTTGTTTCTTTCCCAAAACACAAAAAGACCAAAAATATTTCTGTTGTTTCTCTTCACCATTTGTTTATCTTGGTTTCTTGCATTTGTTTCGCTTTATTTGCTATTGCTAGTTTGCTATAAGAAAACCCAAAAAGATTTTGATTTGTTTGCTTGTTTCCTTTTGTTCTTGTTCTCAAATTCGAAAACACCAAAAATATTTGCTGTTCTTCTTTGGTTTGTAAAGTTCATTATGAGTTCAATGGTCTTCGGTGGCTGGAGCGTGGTTTTCATTTCATATTATCCAAGCTACACAAGTGAAAAGGCAATAATGACGATCTACGACAATCTGATTGTGGTGAGAGGCTGGTATGAACTCTATTTGTTTTCATTTCTGTACATATACTCATCCATGTGAGCATGCTTAGTTGGTTCATGTGAGATATATGTTATTTAAGAAAGTCTTGTAGTTCATGATCTCTCATGTTTAGCTCCAATTTATTAATATGAGTAGCATGTCATGGATGTTTGCTTGCATTGTTTTATTCATAAGTAAGTATGGCATTGTGGTATCCTCCTATGAATAATTCATTTATATCGACTTGGCACATGCTCACGCATGCATATGACTGAACAAGAGTCAATTAAGCCTCAATGATTTACATTGCTTCGAGTTCTTGTATCACTTTTATGCCTCGGTTAATTTATTTTGCCGCAAGCATGATTATGACGATTCTTGCTCTCTTGATTTGTCGCTCCGTAGTCTTTTTGCTAGCCTTCACTTGTACTGAGCGGGAACGCTGCTCGTGCCTCCAAACACATGAAAACCAAGTTATTCCAGAGTGTCCACCATAAATACCTATGCATGGCATTTCAAACCATTCCAAGTAAATTCTCATGCGCTACCTTTAAAACCTTCAAAATGCTTCTCAATTTGTGTTAATGTTTCATAGCTCATGAGGAAGTATGTGGTGTTTAGCTTTCAACCTTGTCATTTACTTTTGACGGACTCTCATATGGAATAGTGGCACATCCGCTTATCCAATAATTTTGCAAAAAGAGTCGGCAATGGGATTCCCAGTCCCAAATTAATTAACTTAAATAGACACTCCTCCATGGTTTGTGATTGTTGGACGGCACCCGAAGATTCGGTTAGCCATGGCTTGTGTAAGCAAAGGTTGGGGGAGTGTCATCATCATAATAAAACTAAAGTAAAAAGGCACTCCTTCATGGTATGTGATTGTTGGCGGGCACCCGAGGATTCGGTTAGCCATGGTTTGTGTAAGAAAGGTTGGAAGGAGTGCCACATAAAAATGCAAATAATTCATGGGAGCCGCTCTTGAAGTCCGGTTGGCGAGGTAGTTGGTGTACCCATTACCATTCGTTGACAACAACAAACACCTCTCAAAATAATTTTACTCCTGCTTTACAAATGAAAAGCTCTAGCGCATGTTAATCCCTGCTTCCCTCTGCGAAGGGTCAATCTTTTACTTTTATGTTGTGTCTCCATTATTTCTTTGAGCACTTTCTTGAGAGCACAACTTTCATTCTTAGTATAATATGCTTGTCTCAAAATATGATTGATTGTGGTATAACTTTGATGCTTTTATCTTTGACAATCACTACCTCTAGTCTTTGTATGAACTCCGAGAGGTGCCGGGCATTTATGTTTTGCCGATCAAATACGAGCAAGCGAGATACCACTTTATCATACTCTCTTATGAACATTGCAATCCTGCTTATATACATGATTCATGATGCTTATTATTAATTGTTGGTACCTCTTCATGATTGACATAGGCTGTTAGATGATCTTATTTGCATGTACCTTATTATGAGCTCGCTCAAGTATTAGCCATATCATGAGAATATACACATTATATGAGCAAATGTGTTCGTGAAAGATCTTTTATCGCTCAGTTGTTAACTGAATTGCTTGAGGACAAGCAATAAGCTAAGCTTGGGGGGAGTTGATACGTCCAAAACGTATCTACTTTCCCGAACACTTTTGCTATTGTTTTGCCTCTAATTTGTGTATTTTGGATGCAACTAACACGGACTAACGCTGTTTTCGACGGAACTGTTACAGTGTCTCGTTTTTGTGCAGAAATCCAACTTTCGGGAAAAACCTCGGGATTTTGACGAAAGGGCCTATTTTCCCGAGAATAATGACGGAGCCGGAAGGACAATTGAAGTGGAGGCCCGAGGGCCCCACACCACATGGCGGCGCGGCCCGGGGGGCCCGCGCGGCCATGTGGCGTGGCCCCTCGGCTGGCCTCCGACGCCCCCTTCGGACTACTTATTCGCCTCGACCTAAAAACGCACGGGGAGAAGTCGAAGTCGCCGAAACCCTCCGGAACGCCGCCACATCGCGAAACTCCATCGCGGGAGCCGAAGTCTCCGTTCGGCACTCCGCGGGACGGGGAATTGGAGGAGATCATCACCGCCATCACCGCCAACACCTCTCCATCAACCAGCCATGTTTCCCCCATCCATGTGTGAGTAATTCCCCCGCTGTAGGCCGAAGGGGATGGTAGGGATTGGATGAGATTGGTCATGTAATAGCATAAGATTGTTAGGGCATAGTGCCTAGTGTCCATAGATGGTACTTTTATGATATTGTTGCAACTTGTTATGCTTAATGCTTGTCACTAGGGCCCGAGTGCCATGATCTCGGATCTGAACATGTTATTGTTTCATCATGATATTCATTGTTTATGATCTTACTCGCAAGTTGTATACACATGTCGTTGTCCGGAACCAATGGCCCCGAAGTGACGAAACCGGGACAACCGGAGGGAATGGTAGCGATGTGAGGATCACATGTGTTCACGGAGTGTTAATGCTTTGCTCCGGTACTCTATTAAAAGGAGTACCTTAATATCCGAGTAGTTTCCCTTGAGGCCCGGCTGCCACCGGCTGGTAGGACAAAAGATGTTGTGCAAGTTTCTCATTGCGAGCACGTACGACTATAATTGGAACACATGCCTATTGATTGATTAGTACTTGGATACCGTTTTATTATTATCCGCAAATGCCACTGCTATGATTGTTACATGAGTTTCTCTCATCCATGCAACGCCCGATTATCCGTCCCCGTGCCTACGGTATTTTAATCCTGCTGTTTACTATAATCACCACTGCTGCCTTTGTTACTCTGCTCGTTGTTATTTTACTACTGCTACTACTATAAAGCTGTTACTATCGATAAACTCTTGCGAGCAAGTACGTTTCCAGGTGCAGCTGAATTGACAACTCCGCTGTTAAGGCTTTCAAGTATTCTTTGTCTCCCCTTGTGTCGAATCAATAAATTGGGTAATACTTCCCTCGAAGACTGTTGCGATCCCCTATACTTTTGGGTCATCAGGGAGGAGAGTATGTCCTTCAACCCCTGAAGTGCTGCATCTGCTGCGTCGTCCCATTCAAATTTGTCTGTTTTCTTCAGCAGCTTGTACAAAGGTAGTGCCTTCTCGCCAAGACGGCTAACAAATCTACTGATTGCTGCAATACAACCAGTTAATCGTTGCACATCTTTGATACAAGTTGGCCTCTTGATGCTCAGGATAGCCTTGATCTTTTCCGGGTTAACCTCAATGCCCCTATGAGAGACAATGAAGCCAAGGAGTTTTCCGCCTGGTACGCCAAAGACGCATTTCAGCGGATTTAACATCATCTTGTACCGTCGGAGATTTTCAAAGGTTACCGTGAGGTCGCTGATCAAGTCGGATCCTTTCCGGGCCATGACCACAATGTCGTCGACGTAGGCGTGCACGTTCCGGCCAATTTGGTCCTTTAGGCACCGCTGCATCGTACGTTGGTAGGTGGCGCCTGCGTTTTTCAAGCCAAAGGGCATAGTAACATAGAAGTAAGTGCCAAAGGGTGTGATGAACGAGGTCGCCTTTTGGTCGAACTTCTTCATCCGGATCTGATGATACCCGGAATATGCGTCAAGAAAACACAGAAGTTCCGCCCCCGCCGTCGAATCAATGACTTGGTCAATGCGCGGCAAGGGGAACGGATCCTTCGGAAAATGCTTATTCAAGCCGGAGTAATCGATGCACATTCTTAGTATTTCAAAATTCTTTTTGGGTACAAGGACGGGATTTGCAACCCAATCAGTATGGATAACTTCTACTAGAAAACCTGCCTCTAGTAACTTTGCTAACTCCATTCCTATGGCGTGGCGCTTCTTATCTCCAAAGCGTCGCATAGCTTGCTTCACCGGTTTTGCACCCGGATTTATGTTGAGGTAGTGCTCGGCGAGTTCCCTTGGTACCCCGGACATGTCAGAAGGTTGCCATGCGAAGATATCCATGTTAGCTCGGAGGAACTCGATGAGCGCGCTTTCCTATTTGGGGTCCAGGCTGGCTCCGACTGACACCTGCTTTGTGCTATCGCCCTCTACGAGGTCGTGCCTGTTGGTGTCTATCGCGGCCTTGAACGAATTCTTCTGTTCGGAGATCTGCTTCTTGGTGGTTTACATCTCACTCGGATCCATCGCGGCTCTGTAGCCTTGCAGCTCCTCTCCCGATATCACGGATTCTGCAAAGGCGGCTTCGCCCTCCTCGCAGTCCCTAGCTTTCTTGTAGTCTCCGGATACGGTGATCATGCCGTTAGGACCCGGAATCTTGAGCTTATTGTAGATGTAGCATGCCCTGGCGTGGAACTTGTGGTAGGTGGGCCTGCCAAAGATTACATGGTAGGAGCTCTTGAAGGGCACTACTTCAAACGTGATCATCTCTTCGCGGAAATTATTAATGTCGCCGAAGGCCACGGGAAGTTTGATGCTGCCAAGGAAGTTTGCCTTTTTACCTGGAACCACACCATGAAACTCAGTGGTGCTATGCTTAAGCTGTTCCTTGGTAAGGTTCATCCTCTCCAGTGTCTCCAGGTACATGATGTTCAAGCTGGCTCCGCCGTCCATAAGGCACTTGGAGAAGTCATACCCGTCGATGCGGGGACTTACCACTAGGGCGTAGAACTCTTTGGGGATGATGGTCGGGTGATCCGACCTGTCGAAGGTGCACGGTTTTTCCGAGCACTTGACATACTGCGGCAAAGCCGAAACTGTGGCGTTCAAGAGCCGGAGAGCCGATTTTTTGGCCCAGACCATTGTCGTTCCGAGGAAGGTGTGGTAGGCTCCGAGACTCTTTTTGACGAAGGGGTTGGATTTCTTAGCGGCGGTACCCTCTTTGGGATCCGGCGAAGCATCATCCTCATCCATCGCCTCGGAACTTTCCTCGTCCTTGTCTTTGTTATTGCCCTTGCCTCCTTTGCCGCGTGGGCGGTGCTTCCGGGCTCGCTTGTAGCCTGCTTCCGGGTCAGTCTTGAGATCATTGACCCACTTGCAGTTGCGGTTGGTGTGAGAGGATTTGCCGGTAGCCGGATCTATATGGGCCAGGCACGGTATATCCCTGTACTCCTCGTACGTCTGGGGAGCGCGGGTTTCGGCAACGGTGATTTCGTCAACTTGCTGCTAGCCCCGGACGGCTTCGCCACCACGTCCGCGGCCTCTTCCACCTCCTTGACCTCCGCGTTGGAACATCATGGCGACCATGTCGGATCCTCCTCCCTTTTGGTCTTCGGAGGGGTTCTTCCGCTTATTGTTGCAGCTGCTGCCGCCATTGTCACGGTTTTTCTTTTGCTGGTGCAGGGGTATGGCTGTGGCTGCGAGATCTCCGCCTGCATCGTCATTGGCGGCGGTGTGATTACTGGCGATGGTGATTATTTCATCCAGAGTCAGTTTGTTTGCATTAACCAAGCAGGTAAGCTTGTGCTGCAGCAGTCCTCCCCTCTGCAAGCCACCAATGAAGGCGTGCATAGTTGTGCGGTTATCCACGTTCTCGCACTCGTTTCTGGTTGCTAACCATCGGGTGAGGAAATTTCTTGATGTTTCACCCTTCTTTTGGATACATTCCTGTAGGTCACTTGTGGTGGCAGGTCTCTTATAGGTGCCCCTGAAGTGATTCTCGAAAGCGTTCTTCAGGTCAAACCAGCAAAAGATAGAGTTCTTCTCGAGGTCACTGAGCCAAACACGAGCTGGACCAATAAGGTACAACTGGAGCATGCGGCAGGCTATGTTGGGGGTTCCTCCGGCGAAGGTTACTGCATTGTAGTAATCCTCGATCCAGGTATCCGGCCTTTCACTGCCATCATAATGCTTCAGGTTTCCGGGTAGCTTGAGGTTCAAGCTTCTTGGCTTTGGTTCCTCTCGAATCATCCTGCCAAAGCACTTTGGGCCAATGTAGTCGGATCTGATTTCGTTGAGACGGTCCCGTGCATCGCGCGGGCCACCACCAGGGGTCTTTGAGCGGGAGCGAGATCTCCGGCCTCCGCCTCCACCTCCTCCACTGGGTGGTGGTGAGGGAGATCTGCGAGGGGGCCTGTAAGATTTCTTGCTTCCGCCTTCGGATTCCCGGCACTCTTCCCGCGGCTGACTCCGGCTTCGGTGACTACCTTCCTCTTGGTATCGATCGCCTCCGTCGTTACGGCTTCTACGTGGCTCGGGCTCGTGTTCTTCGTTCCAGATCCTTCGAGGCGCAGGCTCGCGGTCGTTGTTCCGACTCCGGCGGGGCTCGGGCTCGCGCTCTTTGTTCCTGTTCCTCGGAGGCGGCACGTTGTCGCGAATATTGATTCCACCGGGCCCATGGGGCCTGGTGTTTCCGGCTGGACTACGGCGGCGAGGTGGTGGCGGAGGACGCGGGATCCGAGATGGATGTGACGGATTCCGGTACTTGTATTTGCCAGCATACATCGAGCCATTTCCCTTTCCTGGGTCTTTCGGAGAAGATTCCGAAGGCACCGAGATTGGGTTTGGATGTTCTTTGGTCTTTCTCCTGCGCTCCGTGGATCCGGTGCGCGATTCATCATCACGATGACGTTTGTCGTAGGCGTCCTTCTGCGCGGTGGATACATAGTGATCCGGGTTGGATTCCAACCTGCGCGAAGTGCATGCCTTGCTCTGCTGCTGTACCGCTGAAGCAATGAGCGTGCGGATGTGGTTGATATCAACCTCCTCATCCTTCTTTTTTAAGAGCTCCGCAGCCTTCTTCATGTTATCCTTTGGAGTTGTGAGCGGTTGTTGGACAGTGGGAGTTGCAAAGGTGATCTTTCGAGGGGTAATAGCTTCCCGCCGGATCCTATCAGCATCCTTCTGAGCCTCGTTCATCTTGGACTCCCAGTGCTTCCGGAGATTCTTCGCCTGTTCCAGCGATTCGGCAGCTTCGCACTCTCTCTTGAGGAAATTGTTCATGATGGTTTCCGCCTCTTTCCATTCCTCCAGCATTGCCTTTGCGGTATTAGCAAACTTCTTGGCGGTGGCCAGCATCTCCTTCCTTGTAGCTTCTAGAGCTTCCGGATCTGCGGCTTCGTCAGGAGTTATAGGTTTGTTGAGGACTTCTGTGTGTAGCATAGCATTCATGCCTGCTTGTTCAACTAGCTCCTCAGGGGTCAAGTATTCCTCGTGCGGTCGTTCCCGCGATAGCGGAGATCCTGCATTGGATGGACCTGGGTCAGAGGGGGTATTCTCATCTTCTGCTTCCTGCTGATCGAGCGCTGCTAAGGTTGCGAGAACCTCCTTAGGCTGGGCGGATTCTGCTTCAGATTGTCCATCACCTCCGAGCTCCTTCAGCGCGCGGTTGTACTCTTCCGTGTTCATGGAGGAAGCGTCGTTAGATGTTGGGCTCAGGTTGCCCAGGATTGATTCTTCTTTGTCTCCGGCCTCCTCTTGTCCTGGAGCGTCGCTGTCTCCGACAGCCTCCTGCTGATCCGGAGCGTCGTTGTTTCCGGGTGCCTCAACCTGCATGGGGCCGGCTCCGTCCTGAGGAGGGGCATCTCATGCGGTATGGGCTAAGAAGTGCACGAAGTAACACCTTTGCTTCTCTAACACCTGGGAGACCCAGGCGGATCTGCATTGGTCTGCCACCGTAATTTCCTGCTCAGGGGCGGATTGGGTGGGCATTGAAATTTCCAGATCTAAGGCGGCTTCTGGAAGTTCCTGCGTCTCAGATCGGATCTTCGCGACTGCGTCCTGCTCAGAGGCGGTCGCGTCAGCGTGACTTGCCAGTGCGTTTCCGTCGGAGTCGACGGTCTCGCCGATGAAGATGTGGATGCCGCCGATTGGGACGATGGAGAGCTTGATGGGGTCGGTCCTGGCCGGAATCCAGCACTCATCCGGAGGGACGATCGGAAGGTTTCCGGTGTAAAGAACACGCCCCACAGCGATCGATTCGTCGTAGCTTCCCATGGCGGAACCCTCCCGGTTCCGCCCTCCAGACACCGCAGGCCCCACGGTGGGCGCCAACGGTCGTTGCCTATTCGATGGTGCCTCGGAGGAGGGATCCTCACGAGGGGGAGAAGAAGTAGGGGCCATAGGGCGGAGAGTCCTCGGGACGGTGGTACGCGATTTACCCAGCTTCGGAACACCTGCTCGAAGATAGGGACTACTGCTGCTTGTCTGGAATTATCTAGGCGCTTTCGTGTTGTTACAATGAGTTGTGGTTGTCTCGTGTCTAGCTCGAGATCTGCCCTAAGGGCTCCTAGGATCCGGCATATAGGCGCCCGGATCTAGGGTTTCTATGGAGAGTCCTACCCGGAATACAAGTTGCCTAACTACGGAATATTACATTGCCGTGTACGTCAAGGATCCAACTATGCCTAACTTGTCATCATGGATCCGGCTTCCTTCATGGGCGTTCACGGATCTGACTCCTGGCATAGACCTTCAAGGATCCGGGTACCTCCATGGGCCTCCATGGATCCGGCTACCTCAGTAGGTCGGTTCGGATCCGGCTACCTCAGTAGGTCGGTTCAGTTCCGGCTACCTTCGTAGGCCGGTTGGGATTCGGCTCCTTGTTCCTGGGCTGGACATCTTCCATCTTGATTAACAGTAACTGGGCCGCCCGGTGGGCCATATGCCATCGCCACCATCTGTGGGCCACCCGGGCTTGCCGGAATCGGACCATGTCGATGGTATACCTATGAAGTATATCCACAACAGTAGCCCCCGGAGTTCTCCGAGATTCACCGTTCTTCCGTCCAGCTCAGCTTGCGCCTGTATCTTCATCCTTTGGCTTGAACGAATAAAGAGAATCTTGAAGGACTCCAAACTTCATATCTCCAACCAAGTATTAGTCGGAAACTTCATGATCCAATGGTCAGATTCTTCGGAGATACCACCCAACGTAATCTTCGGTATGGATCCGACTAGCCAAATGTAGGTTCGGATCTGACAAGCCAAAATATAGGTCCGGATCCGACTACAAAAATATAGTTGCGGATCCGACTACCAAAATCAAGGTGCGGATCCGACTACCAAAAATATAGGTGCGGATCCGGCTACCAAAAATTGAGGTGCGGATCCGGCTACCAAAATATAGGTGCGGATCCGGCTACCAAAATTCAGGTGCGGATCCGGCTACCAAAAATCTAGGTGAGGATCCAGCTACCAAAAATTTAGGTGCGGATCCGACTACCAAAAGTATAGGTGCGGATCCGACTACCAAAAGTTAGCCAGAATTTCGCCATCTTTGAAAATTTTCTTGACATAACCATATGTAGCCCCGGAGCGTTGAGTTGGCTTGCTCCAAGGAGACTCAATGCTCAGAAATTTAGCCCCCAAGCGTCAAGGTGGAAATTTTTCGGCTTGTTGCTCCAAAGAGAACTTCATCGATGTAGCCCCCGAGCGCCAAGGTGAGTTTACTTGAAAATCCGGGTTGGTGCTCTTAGAGTAGCTTTATCTTTATATGTGACTTATAAATAGCGTAAATCCCAAGTATCTAGGCGGAAATTTCCAGCACTGATACCCGAAAGGAAACACACTTTTCACCTAAGATCAAATTGCAGCCTCCGAGGGTTGGTTCCGGCTAAGCATAGCGGAATCAAAACCCAAGTTGCTTTTCCAGCTGTGCACGCCATGGATCCGCCTAGCCTTCTCTCATATGGATCCGG
This sequence comes from Lolium rigidum, assembly GCF_022539505.1. NCBI lineage: Eukaryota > Viridiplantae > Streptophyta > Magnoliopsida > Poales > Poaceae > Lolium > Lolium rigidum. Next base: position 194,788,915 of record NC_061510.1, on the reverse strand, counting down.
CTAGCTTCCCCCGAGCTTCGCGCGAGTGCTAGGCTTGCTTGAAAACACCTTAAATCGAGGACTGTTGTACGTCCAAGTGTCATGTACCTGATACATAAACATAAAAGCACATTTGTATTAAATTATTTCTTTGATCATGTTCAACGAACAAATGTAAGGCGGAAATAAAATGGCCTTTGAACAAATGTTTTAAAGTTGAAACTATGCAGCAATTGAAAAACATAAAACTGTCAGGTGGAAAAAACTCGACTATCTTGAACAGTTAATGCAATTTATATATTTTAAGCAAGTGTTGGTTTATCCGTTCTTCTGGTTTATATGCTTGACTTTTCGCGAGACGGCAAACTTTAAACACAAAACATCTGCTGAGGCGATAGCGCTTAATAGCGAAACAATCAAGAACCTTAGAAACAGAGGCCGGCTTTAAGTACCGAGATGTCACTACTAAGGAATCCACACATAAAACAACTGAAAACGTGTATGTCAGAAAACTTAAGCTAACGCCCGAAGGCGGAATTTTTGCAGCGTACTGGAGCCTTAAGCGGTAAAAACAGTACAAAGTTTTTCACGAGCGCAAGGCAAATCGTGGAAAAAAGATATGATCAATAGTGAAAGGGGTAAAAGACTCAGGACATGAGTGAACCAATCTTAATCTCATGATCATAAAATTTTAAAATATTAAATATAAATAGGGACTTAGCTGTTTTGAGCGGAGTTAGCGTCCATCGTGGCGGAGATAAATCCGGACATGGTGGCGACAACACGAATCCAACTATGACAAAGTTCGTAGTTTACATAGACAGATACCAAATTGATGTAGTCGTGCAAAGCCGTCTCCCAGCTAACGGCTTAAACCGGCGGGACAGCTTTTGGTGATGGTCGCTCGAGGTCTTACTACTCCGACTGTAAGAACCAAAGGAGGCTATGAAGTTTCCGCGTAAACTAGATGAAGTCGGAGGAATCGGATATGGATGCGATGTTTGGGTTGCCGGAGTCGATCGCGGCAAGAGAGCATCAGAGGTGTCCAATTTGTCATGGTTCCGGCATTCTCATCGTTCACCACGACACCGCGATGATTATGTTCTTCAATCTAAAGGCGTGTGAGCTGATGCATGAAGAGAGCTCCTTAATTTATTCAGCAGCCAACGTAACTAGTACTACTACACCTCCTTGGGACTTGGGCCATGCTGCATGCATGTGAGCCAGTAAAATCAATCTTTCTTTTCCTCCTGATCGATCTGCCCTTTGACGTTAATTCAATGGCTGCCTCGGTCAGCATGGCACGGACGGCCTCGAACCAGCTAGGCAGAAAAAAATCGATGACCTATGGTTTCGTCCACAGTTGTCTTCGACCATATCACGCACGCGGTTGTAAAGTCGAGCCCCCTGGTTCCGAGGTCACTTGTGAATATGTGATGGCGACGTAGATGTCCGCCACTCTACTCGCATGTAAGCATATATAGGCGGAGCGAGCGGAAGTTCCTCGTCTGGCCCATGAAACATAATCAGTAGTCAGGTGGAAAACCCTAGGCTCCTCGCGCCGCGCCCGCGCGCGACCGAGGGCCTCCCCTGGCGGCGCCTCCCAAGTCCACCTCCCCTCCCCTCCCCTCCCCTCACCACCGCCAGAGGCCGTCGCCAAGCAAAGCCCGCGTGGCGGCGGCGGCGGGGCCCCTCTTCTCCCTCGCGCGGAGGTGGCGGCGTGGGCCCCCGCGGCCGGCGAGGGTGTCGCGTTGGTTGGTGGGCGCGGCGGCGCGGCTCCTTCGGCGGCGGCGCGGAGACACCAAGGTCGGGGCGCGCTCGTGGCGGCGGCAGCTCCCCAGAGCAGTCTTGGCGGCGGGCGGCGCGAGCTTCGCGCGCGGGAAGATCTGGGGGAGGAAGCGAGCTTCCCTCTCGTGGCGGTCCGGCGTGGTCAGAGTTGGCGTCTTCGACGGCGGTGATGTTGCGGCCGTCAGATCATGCCGCCGCGGTGAGCAACAGCAGCGAGGCAAGCAGCGTTCGAGCAGCGCGGCCGCGGACAGGGGTCTCCGGCCGCCTCGATCCCTTGGGCTAGGGCTGGGCCCAGGCCCTTGCAAGCTCATCGCCCTCCACCTCCCGATCTGGCCTCGCTCGCAGTTGGGGGCTGCACGTCGCTGGTCGGTGGCTGAGGATGTGTGGCCGGTGGACAGGGGTCTCCGGCCGCCGCGACTTCGGGTTGGGGCAGGGCCTGCGGCCCTGGCTTGCGTTTCGTCTCCTCCCCTCCAGATCTGGCGACCCTTGATGGTATTATGTCGCAGTTCGAGGGATGTTTCTCACCCGACGGGTTCTGGTGGCTCTGCGGCGGTCCGTTTGCTCGAGCGCCTTCTGGCCGTTGGGCGTTGTTTCACGGTGGTTGTGCCTGTTTTTCTCCTTCATTCCGATGGCGTGCGGAGTTTTGAAACCGGGGCGACGGCCCTGGATGGTGGGAGTCTTCCTGGTTGCCGGGCGAGCCAGAGGCTCTAGTGCTGGCCAGTGTCCATGGTCGCGTGGGCGGCGTGACACTGGTGAGCTACACGGTATGGCGGCGGTCTGTTTGTTGTTCCGGCGATGATCAGTCCCCTGTGTAGCTGGTTGGGAGCACATGCCGAGGGGAAACCCTTGCCCTCCTGGGCCACGACGGCGGCGTCCATGGACGTCGTCCCCTTCCTGAAGGCGTCGATGTGGCTGCTCTCGGCTTGTCTACATGCTCCGGGTGAAAACCTAAGGTCTTCGGATCGGGCGGTGGTGGCACTCTTGCGTCGTTTTTCTTCTTGAAGACGCCGCCTTGGAGCTCATCCTGTATGGCTCCCTGCAGTTGGTGTGGCGGAGTGGCGGTGACATAGGCATCCCCAATGGGCCTGCCGAAGATAGTACCCTAGGTTTACTGAAGGCCCATGACTCGAAGAATAAAAAGATTCGGAAGCCCAAGATGGTAAGGAAAGCTAGAGTTGTATTAGAAAGTATAATTTGTAATCTTGCGGGACGGGTGCGAAACCCTCCCGGACTCTGTAACTTGTGTATTAAGAAACCCTCGGCTCCGCCTCCTATATAAGGGGGAGTCGAGGGACAAAGAAAGGATCAAATCTATTGTCAACACAACCTTAGTTTCATATTCTTCGAGTACTTTTCGGCTGAAACCTTCGAGATCTACTTGCCCTCTACATCCAACGAAACCCTAGTCTACAATCCGTAGGCATTGACAAGTTAATACCTTGTCAATTGGCGCCGTCTGTGGGATCTAGAGGCGACAAGGAGCTGATCTCGATGGCACGTTCAAGATCGTCGACTTCGTCGGTAGCAAGCAATGCGTTGGATCGAGGTAAACAGATCGAAACTGGTCTAGTTGATTTTGTACCTCACCCGCCCTCCCGTTTGGATGCATGTGCGTATCTGGAGGAGCCCATGGAGATGACGTTGGGAAAATTCCGATTCTGCGTCTGGAAAGAAGGGTCATATCATCTTGAAGTTCCGATGTCGTCGGGATCATCAGCGATCGACTCCGATTTCTCATCAGGCGAAGAGGAGATTTCGTCGCCACGCTTCATCAGCGCCATGGAAAGTGAAAAACTCGCCAAGTTCTTCGGCGACATGTCGTTCGAGTCGTCTGCGGACTCTGATATAAGCAGCGACTCAGACATCGTCGACAGCTTCAACTTCATCGACAGATCTGTTGTTATTGGAAAGGTCTTCGCCAATCTATACGATGGTGTCACCAATCCTGACAAAAATCAAAATTCAAAATATCATCAGATCTACGCAATTGAAGAAACAAACCGAGGAGAGCCGGAGACATCAGAGGTTTTCGACAATGCGGGAAACCCATATGTTGATCCCGCTGATCTTAGGCAAGGTTTAGGCACTAAATATGTCGGGCCTACACCACGTGTAAGAGTTCAACTCCCGCAAGAAGCATGGGATAGAGCTGCAAAAGCCATGGATGGTACGGAGCCAATGACCACAACTGCGACAGCAGAAGAATTGCAAGCTTATCAATATAGACTCGCTCGTGTTAGCAGAGAGTTAGAAAAACAGATAGCTGCACTAAATAGAAGACAGGAGGCAACCTCCACGTCAAGCAGGCGAAGAGCAGAGCTAAGTCGACAATCAGGAAATTCGGGAGATAGTCACAGAGAAGCTCGAAGGAGAGCAAGATTTCGGCTACAAAATATACCCGAAGCAGAGAGGGGGAATTTAATTCAAAACCTCGACATGTCTTTCATGTCAATCGACACGATGGGAAATATTATCCCTAAAACACCGGAAGGTGGATACATGGCAACGCAAGGTTTCATCCTCGCGTCCAGACCACCTCCCGGAGATCCAAGAGAAGCGTTGTATAACATGGCCATGGCAGGATGTGGAGCCATGGGAGCAACGTTCGCGGCTACACCTCCCGAAGGAACTGCAAGGCAAAACAGTCCGCGACCTACCGCAGCTGTGCAAGATCCACCGAGAGCAAGTGGAGTCAGAGATACAGCGACTCAAGCCAGGGTGGATAGAGCGCGACAAGAGAGAAGGGAACATCGGCAGTCACCAGACCTTGCGGAAGAAGATATGTGTGGTCTCCCGTGTTTTATGCGACGAGTTCGAAAAACTCGAGTCCCGTCAGGATTCAAGTTGCCAGATGGTTTCAAAAAATTCGATGGTCTACAAGATCCCGAAGATTGGCTTGTCGATTACCTCGAGACGGTGAAACTGATAGGTGGCACCAGAGCAACAGCCTTGCAAAGTATTCAAATACACCTGAGCGGAGCCGCAAGATCTTGGATCAAGAAACTTCCTCCAGGATCCATCGACAGCTGGGATAGTTTCGAGGACGTGTTTGTGAAAAACTTCCGATCAACTTGCAAAAAACCGGCATCACTAGAAGAGTTGAGGTCGTGTCGACAAAAGCATGATGAATCAATGAGAAAATACATCCAACGGTGGAACATCATCAAAAACTCGGCAGAGAATATATCTGACGAGAGAGCAATAGATGCGTTCGTGGCAGGAATTCGACGAGGAGATTTTGTCGAAGACTTGGGGAGAACCAACCCAAGGACAGTGTCAGCATTGATGGAGATCGCAAACAGATGGGCAGACGGAGAAGATGCTGTTCATAATAAGCGGCACATGTCACCAGAAGAGGACCGTAACCGAAATTTTCAAAATAGAAGACGGTTTTCTCGACATTTCTCGAACTACGATGCTCCTTGCCAAATATCGGCTGGTTTTCGGGGAAACACTAGAGGAAAGAATAGAGATGAATATCAAAGGAGTAACGAACAGCGAGGCGACAATAGAGATGATTCTCGAAACAACAGGCAAAATAGTGGATCAAGGTTTCAGTGACCTTTTGTAACTCCCGAAGATATGATGAACGGGCCATGCCAAATGCATTTCTATCTCGATAACAATGGGAAGAGGCAGTCAGGACATCTGCAGAAGGACTGTCGCAATTTTCAAGCAATGTTACGGGTTGCAGGGCTAGCCAATGCTCAAGCAGCAACTAGAAACCCCCAGGGACCCAGAAGTGAGATCCACCTCCCACCTCCTCCCGCGATCACGGACGAAAATCGACACCAGCTCAGAATAGCGGCAGCACCACACCCACCTCCATATGTTGATCCTAACTCCAATGGCGCAGTCTTGATGATTCAGAAAGCTAGGCCATCTAATAGGGCGCAGAAAGTAATCTCGCGGCAAGTATTCATGGCAGAGAAGATGCCTCCACCAACGATTGAGTATTTAAATTGGTCGGGACAGGACATTGGCTTCACAATTGCGGATCATCCGCAGCAAGTTCCTCGACCAGGACAGTCAGCACTTATCTTACCGGCGGCGATTGCAGGATTCGACGTATCTCGAGTTTTCATAGATGGAGGCAGCAGTTTAAACCTTATGTACGGGGATACACTAAGGAAGATGAACATATCCTTGGCAAATCTAAAACCAACCGACACACGTTTTCATGGAATCACACCAGAGAAGCCGAGTTATCCGTTGGGAAGAATCAATCTCGACGTTCAGTTTGGGACCCGAGAAAACTACAGGATAGAAAGGCTGGAATTCGAAGTCGTGGATTTCCCATCGCAATATCATGCTTTGTTGGGACGACCAGCATATGCCAGGTTTATTGCGGTACCACACTACACGTATTTGTTGTGGAGGTTACCCGGACCTAAGGGACCAATCACAGTCAAGGGAAGTTTTGCGTTAGCCGATAAATGCGACAAGGACTTTCATCAACTGTCAGAAACTTTCGGGATGCAAGCAGAATATATGGCGTCACGGTTTACAACCGACTATGATGTGTTACCAGACTCAGGAAGGCCACTTAAGGAGCCAACCTTTAATACTGCTAAGCTCTCCAAGGAGGTGCAGATTCACCCGACAGATCCAAAGAAAACGACGTCCATTGCAACAAACATGGACCTCGCATAGGAAAGCGCGCTTGTCGAGTTCCTCCGTGAGCACTGGAAAATTTTCGCATGGTGTCCAGCTGACATGCCAGGAGTACCCAGGGAACTTGCCGAGCACCACCTAAACTTGGATCCAATAGCGAGACCAATCAAACAACCTTTGCGGCATTTTTCGGAACCAAACCGCAAAGCCATGCTGTCAGAAATTGATCGACTCAGAGAAGCTGGTTTTATTAAAGAGATATCTACAGAAGCCACTTGGGTATCTAACCCAGTGATGGTGCCGAAGAAAAACATGAAAGTCCTTCGCATGTGTGTCGACTTTACGTGGCTCAATAAACATTGTCCAAAGGATCACCTTCCCCTCCCAAGGATCGATCAAATCATCGACTCCACGGCAGGATGCGAATGTCTTTCCTTCTTAGACGCATACTCTGGTTATAACCAGATCAGATTAAAAGAAGATGATGAAGCCAAGACAGCGTTCATAACACCTTATGGCATGTTTTGCTATAGAACAATGCCTTTTGGTCATAAAAACGCGGGAGCAACATATCAGCGGATGATGCAGAAGTTCTTAGCAACACAGATTCGTAAAAATGTACAAGTGTACATCGACGATGTCATCATAACTTCAAAAAAGGGGACAACGTTGATCGAGGATTTGAAAGAAACTTTCGACAACCTTGACAAATTCTGCCTTAAGTTGAACCCGACAAAATGCTCCTTCGGCGTTTCTGCGGGAGAACTTCTCGGATTCCTAGTATCAGCAAGAGGGATCGAAGCCAATCCAGAGAAAATCCAAGCCATCGTAACGATGAGGAAGCCGACAAAGTTGAAAGAAATACAACAGTTGACGGGGCGAGTCGCAGCTCTAAGCAGATTCGTCGCCAGGCTAGGAGAAAAAGCATTGCCATTCTATGCTCTGATCAAGCAAGGAGAGAAGTTTCAGTGGAATGACGAGGCGAACAAAGCTTTCGAGGATCTCAAGCGCACAATCTCGACACCACCAATCTTGGTGGCGCCTAAAGAGAAAGAACCTCTCCTGCTATACATTGCGGCCACACCTCGGTGGTCGGCACGGCTCTCGTAGTCGAAAGGGAAGAAGAAGGAAAACTCCACGGAGTACAGAGGCCAGTATATTTCATCAGTGAAGTATTGTCGCCTTCAAAACAGCGGTACCCGCAGTACCAGAAGCTGGCATATGGAGTGTTCACAACAGCAAGAAAGTTGCGACACTATTTTTCGGCGCATCCAATAATAGTGGTCAACGAGGTGCCTTTATCAAATATATTAAACAATCCAGAAGCTACGGGTCGTGTCTCCCTTTGGGGAATAGAGCTTTCCCCTCGAGACATCACGTATGAAAAAAGAAAAGCAATCAAGTCGCAGATTTTACCAGACTTCATCGCAGAGTGGATGGAGCTACAAAATACGGGACCCCCGAATTTGTCGAGAACCCGGACTATGAACTTCGACGGATCCAAAAGGTTGGAGGGAGCTGGAGCAGGCGTGATACTAATATCACCTGAAGGCGACAAATTAAAGTATGTCTTACGGATGACGTTCCCAAACGCGTCTAACAATGAGGCAGAATATGAAGCTCTCATACACGGCATGAAGATGGCAAAGGCTTGTGGTGCAACTCGCCTGAAAATCTTTGGCGACTCACAATTGGTGGCTCAGCGGGTCATGAATCAATGTGATGAAGTCAATGAAAGTATGATAGCGTACAAGGAGATGTACAACGAGCTCGAAAAGCTATTTGATGGATGTGAAGTAAATCACATCAGCAGGTTGAGCAACGATGAAGCCGATGTTCTTGCAAACATCGGGTCGCAGTGTCTCGCGATTCCACCAGGCGTGTTTTGGGAAGAAATAACAGAGAGGTCTACAAAGCCGAAGAAATCAAAAAAGAAGGAGAAGGACGAGAAACCCTCGGGGGCTACACAAGAAGCACTAGAAGAAGAAGAGGAGCAGGATCTAATAATGATGGTGCAAATACCATGGATGCAAGCGTACATATCATACATCTTAAGGAAAACAATACCTGACGATCCAGTTGAAGCAAGGCGAGTTATTAGACGTTCCAAAGCCTTTACTGTTGTCAAAGGAGAGTTGTACAAGCGAAGTATCTCGGGTGTGCTACAAAGGTGCGTTACACCCGAAGAAGGAAGGGTAATCCTGAAGGAAGTACATGAAGGAGTATGCGGTCATCACGCAAGCAGCCGAGCTATCGCGGCCAAGGTCTTCAGAGCAGGATTTTACTGGTTGACAGCAATCGAGGATGCGAAGGAAATAGTGCAGACTTGCGACGCGTGCCAAAGATTTGCCGCAAGGCCTCATTCTCCGGCAGCAGAGTTGATGCCAATACCGTTGTCTTGGCCCTTTGCTCAATGGGGTCTCGATATGGTGGGAAAACTGCACAAGGCCTCGCCAGGAGGATACGAGTATATGCTTGTCGCTGTCGACAAATTCACCAAGTGGATAGAAGCAAAGCCGATAAATTCACCAGACGGAGCGTCGGCAATCAAGTTTTTGATCAGCATTGTCTTTCGATTTGGAGTCCCTCATAGCATCGTCACGGACAATGGCAGTAATTTCACATCCAAGGAGTTCAAGGCATACTTTGCAGAGGTAGGCATCATATTGCACTTCGCGTCAGTCGTGCACCCGCAGAACAACGGTCAAGTCGAGAAAGCCAACGGTATCATCTGCAATGGCATCAAGAAGCGCTTGGTAGGACCATTGGAAAAAGCTCGACATACTTGGCCAGAGGAGCTACCGAGTGTATTATGGAGTATCCGAACAACTCCAAATACAGTGACACATGAGACTCCGTTCTTTCTAGTCCATGGAGCAGAGGCAGTACTGCCGATAGAAATAGAGCACGACTCCCCGAGAGTCACTAAATACGACGAAGAAGCGTCCAGAAGAGCATTGGAAGACGATGTCGATGCACTCGATGAAGCTCGAGACGAAGTGTTATCGCGGGTTGCTAAGTACCAGCAAGATCTAAAAAACTACCACAGTCGACGTTTGCGACCAAGGTATTTTCAGGGTGGAGACTTAGTTCTGCGGCTCAATCAAAAAAGCCATGAAAAGCTCGAGTCGCCTTGGCTTGGACCTTACATCGTCACAGAAGTAATCGAGGGAGGCGCATACAGGATAAAGGACAAGAAGTCAGGAGCTGTCGAGCCAAATCCTTGGAACGTGGCACACCTCAGGCGTTTTTACGCCTAGAGTTGAAATATAGTCCTCCTTGTAAAGCTACAATGTACTGAAATGCCCGCGAGTTTTCAGACGCACTCTTTTCCTTTTTCAGGGCACCGAGTGGGGCTGGAAAAGGTTTTTAATGAGGCGGACTCGCGGTGCTGCAATATAATAAAGATAGTGGAGATATATATCTTTTCCTTCGACACGCTCGGGGGCTTGCGCCCAGAAATTACAATATATATATACAACGCCAACGCACAAAATATCTCGCCTTGGTGCAAAGCACCTCGCCAAATAAAAAAGACGATACAAAATAGTGGTCGACAAAAGAGCTCGGGGGCTAGTACCCGCAAAAATAGTACAATCAATATAGTTCATTGTTTTGCCTTGGTTCAAACCTCGCATACACAATAGAGGAAATTATCACCAACACGCTCGGGGGCTTGACGAGGAAAAACAAAAATATTTACTGGCTTTACAATATAGATTATGTTTACAATATACAAGATGCAGCTCCTGGAAAAACTCGACAAGCTAAAAAAGAAACTCTCAATTGCTGCCTAGTATATCATCTATGGTCATCCGTTCATTATTTACAGTGCGAGAACTATGCTCAGCATAGCTGCCCTTCACGAAGAACTCAGCATCCATCCGAAGAAGTTCATCCATCATATCCTCAGCTACAGGAGTTACCATATCGTCAATTTTGCCAACATTCCTTTTCCTTATCGCCATCTTAGCCAAGCACTTGGTAACAATTTGACTCATGTCAAACTTGGGATAGCAAATTTTTATCATCATCATAGCAAACCTGGCGCCGGCAGATAGCTGGGCCCGCACAAATCCATGGATCCGAGGTGCATCTCGAAATTTATCCATCAAAGCAGGAAGGGTTTCTGGCATCTCATTGCGTGGGAACATGGTGCCATAAACTAAAGACAACGTCCTTGTACAGAAGTCGAGAAACTCATGGACCTGAGTCGCACGATCTTGAAATCTGGCAATCTTGCGAGTACGTTCAGGTGTACCCCAAAAGTTGGAACCATGCTCTTCGGCAAGTCTGAGAAGCACATTGGATCGAGCTTCAACACGTTGATCCTCGACAGCTGTATCCAGAAAAGAACCTGTTTTCAGCGGAGGAATTAGAGAGGAAAGAAAAGCATGGAACACACAGATAACCATGGTCAAGTGGATGAAGTATACCCGCCATATCCAAGCTGGAATCAAGCATTAGCTCAAGCATGAAATTCTCTCGTCGAGAAGCTGCAGCAGCCTCAGAAACCGCGGCTTCCTTTTCAGCCATAGCAACTTGAGCCTGTTGAAGCGCAATTTGTTCCTTCTCGGAAGACTTTCGAGACTGTTCCATTATCATAAGTGATTGTTTCTTCATAGACTGAAGTTGTTGGCGAAGTTCTTCCAAGTCTTCTGCCGAACTTTTACTCGATGAATCTTCAATAAGTTCGACAGCAACAGGTGCCTTCTTCAAATGGGACGACGCAGGTAAAACATCGGAAGGACGAGGAGTTGCAGTATAGTTGTCAAAAATCAACTGAAAATAAAAGATTCGACGTCAATCATCAAGCAAAGATAGATTTCCATTGATTCTCGAAGTATGTACATTGCTATTACAAAAGAAGGGTCCCTAATGAACTACTGAAGCAGTTGTCGCCAAAAATACTAGGGCGACAGCGTCAAAAGAGAGTTAAAACTAAAAGAGAAGACAAGGTGGTCTACTTGACCTCCGGCTTCGACGAACTGGGAGCAGGAGTTGGATTGTATCCGAGGTAGGCGAGGATCTTCTTCGAGTTCAGCTTGGCAGCTTTAATCAGCGACTGCCACCTCTTCGTCTCCATCTCCTCCGTGTTGCCAACTCTTGCCCAGTCGACTTCTTGCTGGCTGTCAGCAACCAAGGCAATTGTACCTTCAACGCCAACTTTCAACCCTTCTTGGCGAAGTTGGAGTCCAAGGTCTTCTTGAGAATTGAAGCACTTGGCGAGAGCGACAAAAGTCGCGGGTACCTCCTTCTTCTTGAAGAAGTATGGGAAAAGCCGCGACAGACCCATCTTAGCTTCAGCAAGGCCGTCGCGGGCCTCATCGCTGTGGATCTCAAGAAGAGAAAGCGCGTCAAGGAGTTGGTCACCTTCAGGGTTTTCCAACTCATACTCTTGATCTGTTCTCCCTGAATAAAGTAAAAAAGAGATGGTCAAAGAAAAAAGGAGAAAAAGCCGACACAAGGAAACAGCAAGGATCTGAGCACTTACTAATAAAACGTTGACTCTGCGACTCCAAGCGAGTAAGGATTTCTTTTTCGCGAGTAGATTGCTGAGTTATGCTCTCGCTCAGAGAAGTTTCCGCGTCGTGAAGTCTTTTTCGAAGATCTTCGACAGTGGCGGCATCTGCCTTAGCCTTCTTGGCATCTGCTTCAGCCTTCTTACGAGCTTTTTCACTATGCTCTAGTTTACGAGCAAGTGCGTCAGCACGCTTGTTGGCTTCCACGAGATTTTCTGACAAAATAGTCGACAACAATCAAAATCATGACAAAATAGTCAACAGCAATCAAAGTCATTTGCTCGAAGAAGTAGCAGAATATCACCTTCGGCTTTTTTAGCATAGTCGCGGTACCCGACAAATTGGGTACCGAGACGGATGAATTCCTTCATCAAAGGCTAACGAAGGGAAAAGAGAAACAAGCATCAATAAGGTAGAAAGCTCGACAACAAAAAATAGTCGATAGTATCGAAAAGTATTTTGCACAAAAGAGGAGAAGCGAGAAACTTACATCATCCAAAGGAGGAGTCGTGGAGCCACCAGGTTGTAGGACAGGCTCCTTGGATGGCTCGACCCTTGCCCTCTTTGGCGAAGGGGCACGGGGGCTTGCAGGTGGAGTTGAATGCTCAATGTTTTGCTGAGGAGGCGAAGTTTCATCTCCATCAGGCTGAGCTTCAGATACAACTCAAGTACGCGACGTACTCGTTCGAGCAGTCGCGTCAATAGGTTGCCCTTCTTCCTCGTCACCACTGCAACAAAATGGCGACAATATAAGAATCAAGATAGACAAAAACATCGAGAGCAAAGCAACAAAAAGTAATAGGGAACTTACGAGCTGACAAGGGCATCCTCGTAAGGATTGAAAGCTCTCTTTCCAACATCAGGAGCAGTTTCTTCGGCACGTGCAGCACCGGCTTTGGAGGTGCCGGAATCGACAACCTCGTCCCTCTTCCTCTTGTTCTTCGGAGGAGCAGCTGGGAGAGAAGAGCGTGTCGATGCGGTAGCCTCAGTTTCAATTTCTTTTTCAGAAGAAGCCGCGGATTTTTGGGAACCCGCGACTTCACTATCAGGGCAAGAAGTACCATGGTTGTCATCCTCGACAACGGTGCGTTCTTCGACTTCACCACCTTCGGGAAGAGGAGGAAGAGAAGCTAGAACAGGGTGGTTCTGCGAAAAACAAAGAGTGTTGACAAAAAGTTATGCCAAAAAGGCGTTAGCAAAATAGTAGTCGACAGATACCAAAAGCTCGAGAAGACAATATAATAGTCAAGAGGAAAAATTACCTCGGGAAGGGGATTGGTGCTACTAAATGGCTTAACGCGGCAAGAAGTTGGAATGGTGTCCTTCTTGCTAAGCTTTGACATTCTTCGGATCAATTTCTCCAAGTCCTTCACAGGAAGGTCCTTGGAGAGCCTCTCGACATCTTCATCACCAGCATACATCCAAAGGGGATTTTTGCGAGCTTGCAGAGGCTGCACTCTAATCCTAAGGAAGTAGGCTGTGATTTGGATACCCGACAATTCCTTGCCACGGGTGTTCTGGAGCTCATGGATGCGAGTCATCAGCGCCTCTGTCGCCGATTTCTCTTCTTCGGTAGCTTCAGCGTCCCAGGATCGGCGGCGAAGAATCTTGGCTCTACCATCAAAAGGAGCAATGTTGTATTCCATTGAATCAGAGCTCTCTTCGTGTACATAGAGCCATCTCTTGCGCCACCCTTGGACGGAGTCGGGGAATTTGACGTCGAAGTACTCGACGTCAGGACGAACACAGATAACAACGCCACCGATGTTATAGGCGACGCCGTGGGAGCCATTACGGCGGAGGCAGAATATGCGCTTCCACAAAGCCCAATTAGGTTGGACTCCGAGGAAGCATTCACACAATGTGATAAAAATCAACACGTGCAGGATAGAATTGGGCGTCAGCTGATGCAGCTGAAGCCCATAGACAAAAAGAAGACCTCGAAGAAACTCGTGGATAGGGGGAGAAAGACCGCGGATGAGATGGTCAATGAAACTGACCCGGTACTCCATTGGAGGAGATGGGTATCTCTCCTCCTTGGGGAAGCGCAGCGCGTTCTCCTTCTTGGTGAACCCCAGCTTCTTCAGCAGGTTCATATCCTGGTTGGAGATCTTGGATCTCTCCCACTCCAGATCTTCGGCGGCCATCTTGGATTCCGGAGTGCTATGCCTGGTGAGCCGCGCGCGTGGTGGCATCAAATAGAGTGGAGGAGAAAGGTGCGAGCGTGGTTGAGCGCAAGAGGCAATGGGAGCAGTGGAGAATTTTTGCAGAGGAAGAACAGAGGTGCGACGCGAGTGAAGGTATTGACGGAGGAAGACGACGACCTTAAATAGCGGTGCGGTGAAACGACGCACCGTTGGATGAAGAGATTGCGGAATACATGGTGTACACGTGGACAAGGGGTAAAAAGTAATTTCATTCCGACGAGAAAGAACAGGAGCTACAGTACGTGCGCTAGGGAAAGTGGAGGACGTGTGTCCCCCACTTGCACGACGTGTCAACTTGGTAAGAAATTTGGGTCCACAAGACAGAGAGAGAGAAGTTCTCGCGTTTTCCCGATACAGTGATCGTGGCTACCGTCAGCAATGACGTCACCTTGGCAAGAGAAAATCTCGGCTATGAAGTTTCATAAGAATGGCGACAACCGAAGATTATTGAATATTGCGAGAGCCTTTGACCAAATACAAGTTTTTGCCCAAATGCTCGGGGGCTACTTTGAAAAAAAAATATTCAAGTATGACAAAATAGAAATGTCGAGAGCCTATGACCAAATGCAAGCATCTGTTCATAGCCTCGGGGGCTACTTCCATCGGGAGCGCTGGTCGCGCACCCGATAGATATAAAAAGTTTGAGAAAGAATGAAAATATATTGACATGAGGCATTAAAGTGTTGAGCCTACAACCAAGCACAAGTCCTTGGCTGTAGCCTCGGGGGCTACTCCCATCGGGAACGTTGTTCGCGTGCCCGATGAAATTATAAAAAAGCGAGAAGGAAGAAAGTGAAGAAAAAAGAGGAAGTGAGCATATTTCGAGTTATACAAATAACTCTACATATACTCCCATCGGGAAGGCAAAATAAGTCATCCGTTGACTCAATAAAGTGTGCTATTCCAACAGCCGAAAAAGCACTCGACAATATATTCTTAGAGCGCCAAAGTAGCGAATAATCTCTGAATGCCGCAAAACATTGCGAAGGTAAGACCCCAGATCCGTTCTGAGCGGCGTGGCATCGTCTCTGACATCGGTTTGCTACTTTTTTCCGTATCAATAGATACGAAGAAAAATCCTAACGGACGCGTTAAGTACCCGATAAAATATGACTGGGACTCGACAGAATGGTAAGACCTTAAGCGGCACCTGTCGAAGTTTACACCAGTATCCCGAGATCATGTCCAGGGACGTGATCTTGAAGTAGGTTTGTGCGGATTGCCACTAGAGCAGTTAACTAGTACCTGATCCGTCAGATGAACTAGCCCCAACTACCATTATCCCTGTACAATATAGAATTGCGTATCTAAAGATATGTGATAAAATTCGGCAGATGTATTGAATGATTAAAGTTGGAGATTCTCCATGACTCTTCAATTCAAGCAAAATCTCGGGGGCTACTGACATAGGCATCCCCAATGGGCCTGCCGAAGATAGTACCCTGGGTTTACTGAAGGCCCATGACTCAAAGAATAAAAAGATTCGGAAGCCCAAGATGTTAGTAAGGAAAGCTAGAGTTGTATTAGAAAGTATAATTTGTAATCTTGCGGGACGGGTGCAAAACCCTCCCGGACTCTGTAACTTGTGTATTAAGAAACCCTCGGCTCCGCCTCCTATATAAGGGGGAGTCGAGGGACAAAGAAAGGATCGAATCTATTGTCAACACAACCTTAGTTTCATATTCGTCGAGTACTTTTCGGCTGAAACCTTCGAGATCTACTTGCCCTCTACATCCAACGAAACCCTAGTCTACAATCCGCAGGCATTGACAAGTTAATACCTTGTCAGGCGGTGCCTCGGCGTTGGTCTTTCGTTCTGCTGGCTTCGGCAAAGCTTGCTCCTTGTTCTGCACCCTCGGCGCTTCTTTGCTGGCTTCTACCAGTTCGTGTTCATCAGAGACAGTGTGTGGGCGATGGCGCTCGGCTCTGGGTGGCGATGCCTGCGTAGGTTGTAGTAGTCTGAACGTTGTGCATAGCCTGTTGATGTGCCCGCGCTCTCGGGTGAGCCCCGGCCCAACGTCTTTGCCCGTCTTGCGTGTGCTCAGCTGCTTCGGCTTAGTCTCCTTAGTGGTAGCGTCCTGGTTCCCCCCTCTTCTGCTGGCAGCGCTCTTGGTAGTCCTATCTTTGTGTGAGTGTGCGGTTCTTCCGTGTAAGCTGGGTTCAGCACTTTGTATCTTGTCGCCGTTAAGGGCGTTATTAATTTAATGTCGGGCCTTAGGCCTTTTATCTAAAAAAACAGAATCAGTAGTTGGGTTGTATATTCCGAGCCGTGCTAGCCGGAGCCTGCTAGGTGGTTCTGTAGGTGTGGATCCAATCACCAGAATATAGGTGCGAATTCGGCTACCATCAGTTAGGTACGGATCCACGTACCAAAATTTAGGTGCGGATTCGGTTACCAACATTTAGGTGCGGATCCAACTTTTAAAATTTAGGTGCGGATCCGTTGAGTAAGACGACGTCGGCTGGTCGTGTGGTCGGCGAAGGATTGTCTATGAAATGGTCGGATTACTATAAGTCAGGGAGAAAGGAGAAAAAGGCCACCATCGATGAGAAGGAGGTCGCACATCTCAAGGCACAAGTTGCGCAGATCCCGACATTGGTCGAGGAGCAAGTGCGACAACAAGTGCAACATATCGTGGAGACCGAACAGAGGACGCAACGACAGCAAGTGGAGGACCAAGTGGGCACAACGTTAGCTCCATCATCCCTACCTTGGTTGCCGGTCTGGACGCGTACGTAGTATAAGGGAGGAAAAAAGGGGCCTTCCCCGATTCCCAGTTTCATGGGCAGGAACTCGCACAACGTGGAGCCATCGGTGTATCCATAGGCGGCAACAATGGTGTCTCCAGCGGCGCCAACATTGGTGGCTCCGGCGGCGCCAACATTGGTGGCTCCGGCGGCGCCAACCTTGGTGGCTCCGGCGGCGCCAACATTGTTTTCTCCGGCGGTGCCATTACTTCAGCTCAATGCACCCGTCGCTGCGGATAATACGCCGCCCGGCACAGCGCCAACAAGTGGCCATTCCATCACTTGCACGCCCACCACCGGCAGTGCATCGACCTTAGCCGAGCTGGACGCCATCACGGTAACCAGTCCTCGGCCAATGACTTCCATATCCTTGCCTTTGACTAGCCATCCCTAACGCCCTACATGTTTTCCACAGGGCGCCGACGACGTCCCATGCACTCTCCTGCAGTTTGTGAATGGTGAGTTGATCGATGTTGCCAAGGCCAAAATTGTTCAACCGAGCAACCGCCAGTTCCACAATAGACCCATGCAACCCGACGTGTATAGGATTCAACTGGTTCAGGTGCTGAGTGGCTGCGACGTAGTGCTACCTCCCTTTCAACCCTATGGTGCCGACGAAGATGAGGTCCTTGCCCTCAACCAATGCTTCAATTGGTCCATGCTTTGGCCAACGAGCCAGATTCGTTTGGGGGCAAGGGACACCACCCCACAGACAGCACCCCCAGCCGTGTCGGCGCCAAGCCATGGCAAGACCACCCCAATGGTGTCGCCGTCAGCTGATGAGGACATGCAGATGGCACAGGATCCGAACGATGGTCCGAGCGAGGACAGTATATTTAGCAACCTTGACTGCAACTTCCAATTTGGGATGGATGACGATCTGTTTGCCCAACCCTCTCCAGCTGCCGCCGCGGGGAAACCCAATTACAACAAGCATCTATTCAGTTCTCGGGAGACGCCTCCAGCTACCGACTTCACCGAGACTCAGCGGACAGCCGATGTGAAAAGTGTTATCAGCCCTAACACACTAAAGAAGGCTTGCGATGAGCAGAATGCAATAGAAATGAAACCGAAGCCGAAGGGACGGAAAAGAAAGAAGAAGGACGACAAGTCTGCCAGCCATCCAGCACCGATCCGTGCTCAGGACAGGCCACCAGTGCCCAAAAATATCGAGTGGAGGGTGCATGTGTCGGGTGAGCCGATGCTAGTTAAAAGATTGTACAATGCTGCACAAGGTCCTATGCGATCTCTGGTGGATGGTGTTCGGCATATGGAGGAGCGGCGTCTCAAGGAGAAAGATAGTGGATACTCAGTGTATGTGGCCAAGGTGCCCTCGGGCCATGGCTTTGTCGATATCACCTTCGCGCAAAAGATCTTCCTGCGGTATGATGACATCTTCGCCATGTTGAACAGTTATCCGCTGCACTACACCTTCATTTGCCTATACTCGCTCGGTAAGGCGATGCGGATCATTAGAGAGAAGACCCCGGGCATCGCGATAGCCAACCCCTTCTACATGCGTGCCGTCCACTTGGCCAGCGCTGGGGACCGGAAAGTCGCGAGTGCATACCTCAAAGGCTTCTTTCTAGCGAACCAGAAGAAGTATAACATCCTCCAGCCTGTATTTCCCGAGTAAGTCATCCCCTCACCGGTCTTAACACGTGATTTTTTTAGATTTCAATCGTCATGTTCTTAAACATTATGTGTTCTACGCATAGACAATACCTGCACACTCATCTCCATAACCCCGAAACATTCCATGGCCACATACTTCGATGCAGACAGTAAGTCAAGCACGGACTACACGAATGTTAAGGCTGTACTTGATGATGCTCTCAATGGCTACGTCAAAGCTAAAGGACTCATGGAGAGGCCAAATGCTAGGTATGGGAAGCACGTTTTCAAGCACATAACAAAGTTCCCCTGCGTCAAGAAGCCGCCTTCCAGTAATAAGGATGCCTACTACGCCCTCCATCACATGGAGGCGTTCATACGGGACCAGCAGCAGCTTACGCTACCTGATCATCTCAGAGACTGGGCCACACGCTTGTCGCGGATCCGGGACGACGACCTCAAGCAATCAAGATTGTTGCACGGTCGAACTTCCCTAGATGCTTAACATGAACTTAGCAGTTAGTTGTTCTGAATCCCATGGTTTTCTAGATAAAATCGTAGTTATCTATTCATGCGTTATCTTCTCCACTCTTTTCTATATTTCTGTTTTTGTAGCGAGCGTCTATATAATATGTTTACTTCGACACAGAGATTTATTCTTCATCTCACCACTCATTTCTTTCTCAAATTTTCATCCACACAAATGCCTGTTGAGCCTTTTTCTGAAGAGTACAAGATTCCTTGTCATGGCAGCACCGTAATGAAGGTGTTATATACCAACATGGCATCAAGTGTTGAATCGTGGTTGGTGGAAGCTGAAGGAGTTCTTGATGCTTCTGCAAGGAAGATTGTTGGTCTTGATGTGGAGTATGATAAAAGTCGTGATAGCTATTTCAGGAAAAAGAAGGCTGCCGTGATCCAACTTTGTTATGGCGAGAATGTGTTGGTTTACCACATCTACCATGTTGATGAGAAATGCCCGAAGCTTCGTGATTTTCTCTGGGGTTGGAGGTACACTTTTGCTGGATTCTGTATTGCTGAAGACAAGAATGTTCTTGGTTGTGCAGATCTGCATGTTCACAACCTGAAGGACATTCAACAAATATGGAGAGATTCTGAAAAGTCTTGGAAGCGCACGACAGGATCTCAAGGATGTTGCTGCAGCCATCATAGATCCATACTATGAGCAAATGAATGATGGATTTGGAAACACTCAGCATAGCATGTGGGCTAACGCGCCTCCACTTCCTCATAAACATTTGGAATATGCTGCAAGGGATGCATATGCAACCTATGAGGTTTACAGGAGGTTGGATGTGTATGAGAAGGGATTTTTTCCCTTTACAAACATTCTGAGAAGAAGCGTAGCAGGGATTGGTGAATAAATTATTTAGTAGTTTTATTATCTATTAAATTTTATTTTTTGATACTTTAGTGTTTTTAATATATCTTTAATTGTTTGTTTCACTCATTTATCCATTTATGTAACTTGAACTTGGTCAAGCTTGAACATTCTGTTTATCGTAGTTGTTTGTTCACTCATTTATGTAACTCATTTTCCATGAATAATGAACTGCTGCAGAGTGAAGCTTGTACTTCCGTGAGAAGGTATGCACGATTTTTTTGTTTTTGGTGTTTGGTTTATCGGCTGTTTGAGCTGCTCAACTATGGTTGTTTTGTACTTCCTTGTGAATGTGTATCAAGATTTTTTGGGGTGCGGGGGGGGTGGGGGACCCCCCCCCATTCACAAAATTATTATATTTTATATTTAATCTTTTTAAATATTATTGTTGCGATATTATTTTTATTTTTACCCACTAATTGTCTTTGAGTTGTCCTCGTGCAAAGCTTGAACGTTCTGGTTTTACCGTAATTGTTTTGTTTCACTCATTTTTTTAATGAATAATGAAGTCGCACTGTTCGCATATTCAGCTTGAACTGCTCGTAGTACAAAGCTTGAACTTCCGCGGAAACATATGTACGTTTTTTTCTTTTTTTGTTGTTTTTGTTCCACGGCTGTATGAACTTTTTTCGCCATTAATTCATGTTATAGTTCAGAAACAATTGTCCACCGAATGTAATGTAGCAATTTTGAGTGGAGAAAATAACATCGTTTTTTTTATTTTCCTTATCATGTTGAATTTTGCTCATTTTTATAGTCTATTGAACTTCCTTTTTGCTCGTAAGGTTGAGCTTTTCGATTTTTTCCAATGTTGAACGACCGGTCTTATCTAGAGTTTTATCTAATTAATTAGTAGTTCATTTTTTTTGTGTGCACTTAGTGCAACCCTTGTTTTCATTAGTAATATATTCTCATTCTCCTCCCGTGATCATGTTTTGATCTGCTCAACTGTTTTTGTTGGTTGAACTTCCATTGTGAATTCGAACCAAGATTTTTTTGGGGGAGCGGGGGGGGGGGGGGGGGGACCCCCATACGATAATTTATTATATTTTTATTAGGTTTTTATTTCTTTTTTAAATATTATTCTTGCGATATTTTTTTATTTACCTACTAAATATCATGAACTGTCCTCGAGCGAAGCTTGAACT
>NC_061510.1:194707954-194767793 GCF_022539505.1 Lolium rigidum | reverse complement strand
CTTGCTATATGGTGGACCCCACACACTAAATGGCCGGCCCTTTAACAGGGAAGTGGGACCTACTCCGTGCTTTTGGCCCGGCCCACTAGCTTGTTGGGCCAAATTTCATTTGATCAAATATGGACCCCACGTACTAAATGGGCCGGCCCGATAGTGAAAGCGGGACCCTCATAAGCTAATTGGGTCGTCCCAATAACTTCTTGGGCCGGCCCACTTGCTTTAAGGTGGACCCCACATGTTAAATGGGCCGGCCCGATAATAGGAAAGTGGGTCCCACATGTCTTGTGGGCCGGCCCTTTTGCCTCGTGGACCTGGCCAAACGTAGTGCATTCGGCCCGCCCACATGCTTAGTGGGCCGGCCCATTAAAGTTTTGACCAGATCAACCTTAGAGGTTAGGCCCGGCCACGTAACTAATGGACCAGCCCAGCCTATATAGTTGACCGGTCAAACTAAGTCGCCCGGCCCGGCCCGCAAACTTAATGGGCCGGCCCGCTTAAGACGTGGCCGAGCCTCGTGTGGGCCTACCATCTACCACGGGGTTTCAGCCGGTTAACGCCGTTAACCGCGCTAACGGCGTCCGCCACATGTCGGCTTGCATGACGTCGGCAGTCAACGAGCTCCCGGAAAAACTTGGGCAACGGTCCGATTTTCCGTGGCGGAGGGCGCCCAAGCGCGACGGACCGAAAAATCGTCGTAGGACTTTGCCTCGACGCAGCTTCGACAACGGAACCCATATTGTCGGGTTAGGCCCATAGGCGACGAAAAATACCCCTTAGCGGACGATTTTGAGACGTTGTCTATCATAACTTTTCTTGTAGTGCCGCTTGTTGCCCTTGCGGACGTAGCTTATGTGTGTTAGCGTTTTTAGTCCCACCTCGCTAGTTGTTATGCGTTCGAGCCGTTTATAAGCCCCGTTGTGGTGGGTTGTATCACTTATACTATTACACTCTCCTAGCGCTTACACACGGCGCGAACTTTGACCGACATGTGAGTCTGGGCGGGCCCGTGATCGCCTCTCGTCACGTTGAAAGTTCATGGAGCCCCCATGTGTGGTTTTGGTAATTAATGACAATCCCTATGGACTAATGTTTGCATTGAGTTATATTTGTAGGAGTTGTCCATAGGCAATGCTTGAACCATATGTTGGCTTCAAGATTGCAATAAGGGGCAAATGAAGAAGATCAAGTGTCAAGTATGTCTTGAAGATGAAGATGAAGTGAGCTCTCAAACTTAACTTCAAGACATCAACGAAATGAAGTGCAAGTTCAAGATGAGCCAACTCAAAGAGATCATATGCTTGAAGCTTGCCATGAAGAAATGAAGTGCAAGTTCAAGATGAGCCATCTCGAAGAGATCCTTTGCTTGACTCTTGCCATCCATATGGTGATCATGGATATGTGAAGATGCGCCAAAGAAGAAGCTCTCCCATTGTGGATTATGGGGAGCAATCCATATGGTGATCATGGATATGTGAAGATGCGCCGAACAAGAAGCTCTCCCATGGTGGATTATGGGGGAGCAATCCACAAGACTTCGTCAAGCAAGCACAATCAAGAAAGGCGTTCCATCTTGTCTGCGGTCAAGATCGTCATCATCGAGCTCAAGTGGGATGCGCAAGTATAAGGTTTGCTCTTGATAGGGTTTCTTTCTCACTGGTCTCATAGTGTAGTTGGAGACCGGTTTATAGTTCAGTTGCCGTACTATCAAGAGGGCTCTCGAGTGAGTAACTCGATCGTATCCTTCGGAGAGCTCAAACATGTGCATCCTTGCATAATCTTTCTTGATTGTTATTTGGATCTTATCCATGTGATGTTTTAGAGCTTGTGCTTATTCTCATGACAAGCTCTAGTTCATCAAGAATGGTTTTTGCACGGGCAACTTGTTGCATTTTCAAGGTTGGAGGTTTTACCGGTATGTCTTTTTTAGATAGGTCAAACCTTTCGTCATTTGTTTCTATCCTCTCTTGCTGTACTATGATGGTTCCCTGCATGATCTTGTAGATCTTGTTACTAGCTTCGAAACGAGCCCAAGATCATTAAAATCAGAGTCCGGATGCTCAAGTTATGCTCATTCTCGTTTTGATGTTTCTGCCAGTTTTTTGGGGGCGGATAATCCGGCCCGAATGGAAAATCCGGCCAAATATCCGGCCCGAGTCCAGGGGCGATTTTCGGGGGGCGGATAATCCGGCCTGGGAGGTCCCAAACGGTCATATTTCGTTGGGAGGGGGTATATAAGACCCCCTTCTTCCTCCTTGGGCTGGTTGGTTCACTCTCTCTCTCTCTCTCTCTCCTCCATTGTTGTCCTTCAAAGGTTGCCCTAGTTCTTGATTCCTCCCATGATTCTTGCATATTCTTGAGGGAAAAGAGAGAGGAGATCTACATCTACATCTTCACCAATCAAATCCCTCTCTTTGTGAGGGGAACCCACTAGATCTTGATCTTGGAGGATTTTGTGTTCTCCTCTTTGTTCTTCCTCTCTTATTCCCCCAATAGCTTTTGTAGATTTGTTGGAATTTGAGAGAGAAGGACTTGAGCATCTTTGTGGTGTTCTTGCCATTGCATTTGGTGCATCGGTTTGAGTTCTCCACGGTGATTCGTGGTGGTGAAAGCAAGAAGGTTGTTACTCTTGGGTTCTTGGAACCCTAGACGGATTCTAGACCTTTATGGTGATTTGTTGGGAGCCTCCAATTAAGTTGTGGATGTGTGCCCCAACCTTTGTGTAAGGCCCGGTTTCCGCCTCGAAGGAAATCCCTTAGTGGAACCGTGACCTAAGCCTTTATGGCGAGGGTCACCGGAGATTTAGGTGAGGCGCCTTCGTGCCTCTCGGTGTGTGGTGTGACTACCGCATCTTGGGGTGAGGCCTTTGTGGCGTTGGTGTGCATCGAGCAACCCATCTCAAGGTGAAGCCAGTTGTGGCGTTCGGGAGCACTAAGCCACCGCACCTCTCCACCGGAGATTAGCACTCGCAAGAGTGTGAACTTCGGGATAAATCATCGTCTCCCGCGTGCCTCGGTTATCTCTATACCCGAGCTCTTTACTTATTCATCTTACCTTGTGATAGCCATCATGCTTGAAGTTATATATCTTGTTATCACATAGTTGCTTGTATTGCTTAGCATAAGTTGTTGGTGCACATAGGTGAATCATAGTATATAGGCTTTGGGCTTGACAAAGTAAACGCTAGTTTTATTCCGCATTTGTTAAGCCCATCTCGTAAAAGTTTTAAACCGCCTATTCACCCCCCTCTAGGTGACATCCGTGTCCTTTCACACGTGGGTCTCGTTGCGTTGTCTCCTGTGGCTACGTGGCTTGTCCCGAGTATGACACGCAGCATGCCTACATAGGTGGGTCATTTTTTTGTTTATTTTATTTTTTACTTGATTTTATTATTTATTTCTAGTTTTTACGAATAGAAATATTAGTGAGCTTATTTTAATATTTTAAATAAATACGATGGACGTATTTTTCTGGCCAACCATGTACGGCGTCGTCTGTATCCGGCTACCCCGTCGTTCCCTCTCCCCCTTTTTAGTTTTTCAGGTGAGAGTGGCAATAAATCTGTCTGATACTAACTCCTCTTTCTCTCCCACGTCCTCCACGCTCTCCCTCGCTTCTCCCCCGGCGAGCGGCGGTTTTCTCTAGGGTAAGTACCCAACCGCACTGCCTCCCCGCAGATCCTCTCCGCATCAACCTTCTCTTCCCCCCTCGCCATTTCTTCCGCGTAGAGAACGCATGTCTGCATCCGCGTAGGGGGTGGGGAATCTTGTGGTACTGTTCATCGACGGAGTTTTCTGCTTGATTTGTTATTTTTCTTATACCATACTCGGTTATCTAGTTGTTGTTTCCCTCAGCATTTCGCTCGATTTTTTGATTCTCGCAAGTTTTTTTGATGATTTCGGGGTTTTTTTTCTAGGGTTCGTGTTGATGCTGGTTGATCTGCGCGGTTGTGTCGCTTAGGTTTGGGTTTTTCGGCATGGATTCTTCTCCGAAATCTCCTCGCCCGCAAGTATTGGAAGGTAATTTCAGTTTTATGGACAAAATCGAAGCATCTGCCTTGTTCTTCGTCTGCATGTTTTTTTTATGTACTGTTTGTGATGTGTAGTTGTACTATTTTTTGTATAATGTATCTATTTTATATTGTTTGAACTAGTTATATGGTCATGCTTGAACTCGCTTATAATTTTTTGAAGTGCTTATATCTCTGAACTTTGTCACATGTATATGCTTGAACTATTTTCTTTTTATTTTTGAACTTTTCATACATATATATATGTATGTGCTTGATACCCTATGCTTGAACTGCTTTTATATTTTTGAACTCCTTTTATATCTTTAGTACTGCTCTCTCCCTACTTTGTTGCATTGCTTATCATATTTTGCCTATTATTGTTTTTATTGTATTTTCATTTTTATTGCTCATTTTACTAAGTCTGAAACTATAATTTAGGTGAAAATGTTACAGTTATTAAGAGAGATAGACTTGTTGCTGTCAATGGCAAACTAAGTTTGATTGATGGTATTCCTATAGCTCTCCATGACAGTGTTGTTTCGACTAGGACTGCGGATGTGTATGAAAAAAGCCCTCCTCATTCTGGTAGTCCTTGAACTTTCCATATGTATAGGTTTTGAACTTGTGATGTGTGTATGCTTGAATTGCTGAAATTCGAACTGTATTTTGATTAATGATTGACTTAATGCTGAGATGCTTGAACTGATTATGTCTAATGCTTGAACTGTGCATGACTAATGCTCGAACTGGGCATGGAGTAATGCTGAAAATGCTTGAACTGTTTTATTGGTTGAAGTTCATGTTGTTCATTGAACTTCTCTTTTGTTGTGTTAGTTATACTTTTTTTGTTTGTAACATTTTGTTTTTGTTATTTTTTGCATATGTATTATATTAAGGTGCTCCATCTATAGATGAGGTAGCAGCGCCAAACAGGCAGGAGGATTCTTTACCTGAAGGTCCTCCATCTATTTATGAGGCAGCAGCGCCAAACAGGTAGGAGGATTCTTTACCTGAAGGTCCTCCATCTATTTATGAGGCAGCAGCGCCAAACATGCAGGAGGTTTCTTTACCTGTAGATGCCCCTTCTGTTGTAGATGCTCCTTCTGTTGAAATGCTCCATCAATTGATGGTGCATCCTTGGTTGTTCAACCTGCTGGTGATACTTTAGGTTTGTTTGTTGTTATCATTCTTTTTTCACATTCCTTATTTTGCAGCTCTTTTTCATTATTTTTCCTTTTCTGATTGAACTAATTCTTTTTTGTAATTGTTTCTTATATGTAGATGATATGGTCGCATCTGTTGATAATACTATCACTGATGTTTTAACCTCAATTAAAGAGAATTTTGGAGCATCTGGTGGTGATGATGTTGATAATGAAGATGATCCATTGTGTTCTTCTGAGCTTTCCGTAAAACCTTCTCAGTCTGTTGATGGCACATAGCCAGTAACTCAGTTATGTGATGTTCCAGCTCAACTTATTGCTGAGCAAGAGAAGTTAGCTGGGAAGAAGCTACGTGAATATGAACGACGCAAGGTTAAGGATTCTAGTCGTGCTCCAGTTCTTGGAGGTGTTGTTGCTGCTCAAAAAGAACTCAGAAGTAAGTCTGTTCATGATACTCATGCTCCCGATCCTAACTCCGATGTTGCCCCTGCCAATGAACTGAGGAGTAAGAGAGTTCATGACCCTGTTGATGATGTTGGTGATATGTCCGATAAGTCTACTCCCGAGAAGGAAATCGGGAGTAAGACAGCTTCATGACCCTGTTGATGATATGTCTGATGAGTCTACTCCTAAGAAGGAAATTAGGAGTAAGATAGTTCATGATCCTACTGATCATATATCTTTGCTTGTTCGTGCCAAGGAATGGAGGTACAAGGCCATTCATGATGATGTAGTCACAAATGTTGATGTTGATGTCAGTTCTGTCCTTATTGCTGATGTTTCTGCGCCTGCGCCCGCGCTTGCCGGTGTTACTGGCAGCCTCGTTGCTCCTAAGAAGCCAAGAGATGGTGTAGCAAATAAGAAGCAAAAGACGAACTTTGCGGGAAGCCCTCGTAGGAGCCCGAGAGTTTCTGGTTATAGTGTTGATGGTGGCACAAGGCAGAGCCCACGAATTCTTCAACATATCAAAGCTAGCCCTCTTGCTACAGAGAAGAATGTAACTTCTAAAGTCAAGCAGGTTTGTTCATGTTAAATTTTCTTTTCGCTTTATTTCTTGAAATTCTTTTTTCTTTTATTACGTTGCATTTGTTTTTTGAAGTTGTTTTTCCTCATTATCTATTCATTTGTTACTTCTGTTTGCAGGTTAAGAAGCCCGCCCCAAAGAAAAATCTCGTTCCCAAGGCTAGTGCCAAGCCCAAGCCCAATGCAAGTGACAAGGCCAAGGGCAAGGCTAAGGCCAATACCAAGTCTGTTAGTTTCAAGGATGATGATGATGATGATTTAGTTGATGATGCTGTTGAAAGTAGTCCCGATGATGAATCTGATGACGATATCGAGAAGGTGATTTGTGTTTCCTTTTTTCCTTTTTGATTTTTGTTGAACTGGGTTGAATTATATGCTCTAACATTTTTACAATAACGTTGCTTGAAATGCCAGTTTCTTTGTACCCCTTCTGTGTTTTTTATTTTTGTTTCTGTTTGTTAAAAACATGTTGAACTTGTTAATGTGGTAGGGTCGGTCTTTCTGTTTTTGTATGCTTGAACTGCCTGTTTGGTAGTCACCTTTTTTTTTGCTTATTTTTCTGTTTTAAAAATGGATTGTACTTTGATTCTTAGTATGCCCGAACTTTTTGATCGTGTATGCTTGAACTGCCTGTTTTTCATGTAGGGTTGAACTTGCTGCAGGGCTGAATTTTATTTTGTAGGAAGGTTTTGAACTTCTGTTTTAGTAGTGGTTGAACTTTCTGTAGTGTCTGGTCAAACTGGCTAATTTTTGTACGCAATTTTTTGTGTTTTTTTGGGTGATGATAATTAAGCTTAACTTATGTCCCTTTTATGTCTTCTAGTACAGTTTTGTAGTTTCTTTTTATTCCCTTTGTTTTTTTAAAAAATTGATACAGTTCAAGCTTGTTCGAAGGAAGAGGAAGAGAGAGGAGAGTGAAGTTTCTGATAGCTCAAAGTTTAACGTTTCTGTCAGGGTTTCCTTGAAGGAGGTGCACCTTTGTATTGGCTTGCTTCAACAGAGGCACATTTCCAAGCTTCATGATGGTAGAGTTGGACATATTACTGATTTTAAGATAAAGTCAAACATTAACCACCGTCTGATGTGTTTTCTAATGTACAATATTAACCCTTCCACCATGACTTTGGATCTTGGTGATGGTCAGAAGGTTTTGAAAATTAATGTTGATGCTATCCACAAGCTTTTTGGGCTTCCTCGAGGCAAGCGGTCACCTCCTAGGCCTTCAGATACTATGCATGGTAAAGCTATGATGGATTTGAAGGCTGAGCTTGGTTTCTCTAGGCAGAAACAAATTGAGACTAAGGACCTTCGGAAATTGCTCTCAGAACTTGTGAAGGATCCTCTCAGAGATGATCTTGCTTTGAAAGTTTTTGTCTTGATTCTGTACAACAAGTTCATATGTCCTGGTTTGCATCTTTGTATTGGTAGGGAAGCCACCATGGTTGTAGATTTTGACCTTACCAAGCTGAAAGAGTATGACCTTTGCCAGCTTCTTGTTGATGAGCTTAGGAAAGCAGTTATTTCCTGGCCGAAAGCAACTACAGAATGGGCAGGGATCCCCGGGTGTGGT
Source organism: Lolium rigidum (assembly GCF_022539505.1). Taxonomy (NCBI): domain Eukaryota; kingdom Viridiplantae; phylum Streptophyta; class Magnoliopsida; order Poales; family Poaceae; genus Lolium; species Lolium rigidum. The sequence goes on along the minus strand of NC_061510.1, from coordinate 194,760,028 downwards.
CTTGCTCCTCTGGTGATGTATCTTGATTGCATAGACGGTCGCAAGTTGAACCCTGTGGATAAGCGTACCCCTCGCGTTCTTTACATGAATGAACCAAATCTTGTTGCTCTATCTGAACTTGACTGCATTGGGAAAGGTAACCATAGGCTAGATTCTTGTTCATTTGGCAAGTTACCGGTGAGTCCAACTTTTGTTTTAAAGCTTGTACTTCCATTTGATATTAACTTGAACTGCCTTTATCTGTTAGTTGTACTTACTGTGTTTTCCATTTTTATTTTTATGATATTCTATTTTTGCTTTTTCTGTAGCTTTGTACTGCCATAAGTTATGGTTTTTGAACTGCTCGCCGTATATTAGTTGTACTTACTTGGTTTTTCATCTTCTTTGTTTTTGTAGTGGAAGGCCCGTAGCAATATTGTGTTTTTTGATGAACTACCTAGATGGAATCCTGACACTTCCTATTTCTCTCCTAGTAAGAGGAGTAGCTCCTCTCTTGCAACCCTTCCTTCTTCCAAACTTATGTTGGGAGGTAGTAGTAGTGGTTCTGCTCTTGGAGGAAAAGGGATTGCTGATGATGTTTCTATCAACGCCTTAAGTGAGCTTGACTCTGTTCTTTCTAAGGCATATCAGCTTTCCCTTCAGTTACCTACAACAACGAAGCGTCTGTCGTACACCGCTGGGTTTTTGGCTCCTGAGCACTGTTTTAATGAAGAATCTGCTAAGGCCCTTGATCTGGAGATTTTGAGCATTGTTAACTTCCAGACAAATATCTTGCAAATTCGCAAGGGTCTCTCTGTGTTCAAGGCTACCCAGGATTCTTTGTGCAAACCTTATGAAGATGAGGCACTTGCTTACATGAAGGACATGAATAATGCTGACAGAAGCTGCTCGTCGTCGCTCCCGGAGTTGATTATCAAGAGAATGTGGGTTTAATGTTTTTTGTCTTCTTTTATATGCACTTGAACTTTTTCTTTTGGCTGTGTTGAACTTCTTCTATCTGGCAACTTGAATTGCTTTTGGTTTTTTTTTGTAATGCAGGTTCATAAAGAGAAAACTGGAGTGGATGGTGAAAGCGAGTAAACCGAGTCTGAAATGTTAGGGATGGTAAGGAAGATACCGAGGGTGGCGAGGATGATTTAAATGATGCGAAGGAGGATCTCCAAGATGGGAGTGGAGGCGATGATGCTTTTGTTGAACATGGAGTTGCTCCTCTTGCGTGAATCTCCTCTTGTTTCTCCGCATTCTCAAATAGTCCCATTTGAACCTGTTGAGAAATCTGCTGCTACTCCTGATGTTCCTTCTGCTGTCGTTGAGCGTCCACCTATGACGTCTGATTTTGTGCCAGCCAGTACTTTGTTTGCTACTACTACTACCTCTAGGGAGGAGTCTAAAGAGGAGGTTGGTGCTGCTGAAGGCAAGGTTCATCTATCACCTGTTGCTGAATCTCCTGAAGAACTAGGCAAGACCCCATAAAGACCATCTTTTATCTCCCCCTTTTAAATGCCTTTCTCTGGGGGTATATGTGTATTTTGTGTTTTGTGTGTGTGTGTTGGGGGAATGTGGGATATGTAAAACCTGGAACATCTATTTTGTGCTTTTTATGTGTGTTTGTTTGTTCAAACATGGGATGTAAAACTATTTCTATTTCAGTGATGTTCAAGAATGGTATGTAAAAATGTATTATGTTGGAAATATGGGATGAAACATGGGATGTAAATGTAATATGCTACCCCTATGAGGTAGCACTTCCTTCTGGGATGTTCTTGAACTGTCGTGATGTACTGGGTTGTTTTTTCCTTTCTTGTATTATATTGACAGATAGTCCCTTTTCGCAGACTATGAATGTACCCTTGTCAATGTAAAACTTCCAGATGCTATTGAAAGGGTTTACCAAAGTGTTACAGGTGTTGATGAAAGTGATGAATTAGCGTAAGTCCTATATATTATATCCTATATTTTGACCTTTTTTGTTTCATATTTGTTTTTATTTATTCCCTTTTTTATGTTTGTCTCATTATAATTTTTGTTCTTATTATGTTTAGAGATAAGGCTCTGGTTAATGATAGGAAATGGCATACCACTGTTTGGGAGTTTGCAAAGTGTTTTAAGCCTGATGGAATGGTATCCAGCCAAGTGTTAGATTTTGGCCTCAGCCTATTGAGGGAAAAGTTTAAAGGTTCTAACAAGCTTATTATTCCTTACTGGGTTTGCGTAAGTTGAATCCATTGTTTTTGTCCTTTTCTTTTTATTTATTGCCTTTTCATTAATCAATTCATTATTATATAAATACAAACTTTTTTCGTACTTTTGCATTGTAAGATTTGGAATGGTCAGTATGACTCTAATGTTAGGAAGTGGTTTACAGAAATTGGCGTAGAGCGTATGGATAAATAAAATCTTGTGAGTGTCTTCATTTTTTTGTTTTATCTTTTGTTTCTATTTTCTACTTAAGTTGGTGAAAAACTGTTCTTACTATAATATCTATATTTTTCATAGGTTCTTTTTCCATCCATGGATCCTCCACCTGATAAAGATTCTATAGGACATTTTGCTCTTGTGAATCTAAATCTGAGGGACGAGGCATTTTAGTACATTGATTCCCTATATAATAGCAAAGACACTGGTGGCTGGAAAATTTTCAACAGGATGATAAATAACATAAAGAAGCTTTGGCAATATGCTTGCCAGGATATGGTGGTTCCCCTTTCACCACTTACCCTTGATAAGCATGTTTCTAATAAACAGTACATGAAATCACCAAAGCAAAACAATGGGTGAGTTTTAATCTTATTTTTTCATTCTACATCAGGAAGTACATGTTTGTGTTGTTTTTATTTCTTCTTTATTTTTATTTTTTTTTATCTTTCTGCAGGTCTGATTTTGGGTTTTTCTTGTTAGTAGCTGTTGATTCTTGGGATGGTATTTAGCTAACAGATTTTACCTACAAAGATATTCCAAGTATAAAGAAAACAGTGCTCTTTAGCTGGATGACTACAAATCTTTACCAAGTTGACTTTTATGAATTGTTCGGCTATAAGCCAGGTATGAGTTGAACTTACTCTATGTAACTGGTTGCACTTCCTATGCTGAAAGGTTGCACTTGCCCCATATTTCTCTTTTTTTCTTGTACAGGTACACTCTGTTAGTTGGACTTCACTTTTTGTTTTTTTGGGATTGTTGATCTTTTTGTATGGTAGTACTTGTAGTATCTAATTTTTGTGTTTTTTGCAACTGGTGTTCAGGTGAATATGTTGAGTTTGATCCAGCAATCTTTACTAGCCAGAGATGGAATGTTCATATCAGCAGCCAAGAAGATGTTGTTGTTAGGGATGCTTTTATCAAGTGTGATCCAATTAATATTAGTAGCCAAGATGATCCTGCTGGTAAGAATGTTGTTAACAAATCTGATGTAATTAATGTCAGTAGCCAAGAAGATGCTCATGTTAAGGTTGTTGTCAACAGATCCATTGCTCATCTGAAGAGCAAGTTGAGTGATATTCTTGACAAAACTCCTCATGGGAAGAGAAAAGCTGTCTTCGGTCTGGGAAATGATTCATCCGGCGGCAATGACTTTGTTGAGGCAACAACTAGGTCTGGAAAGGCATATTCTCCTACTAAGAAGAGGAAAGACTCTGCTATAAACTCAGGTGATATCACTACAACTAAGAGGCCCACAAAAAGACCTGCTAAGTGGTCTGGTCCTGTTGAGGTACTCAAGCCAGGTGAATTCATGTACATGAAAAATGCAAGGTTGCTTAAGGGTTTTTGTTGAGAAATTATGCAGTTGAGAAATATGCAAAGTAAGTTATATCTTTTAGTGTTTCATCTTATTTTTTTAAGTACTTTTCTGTTTGTGTTTCATCGATTCTTTTATTAAATTTTTCCTTTTGTCATGCAGGCATGTTTTCCTCAGACTTTTCCATGGAAAAGACTCCTTTGGTGATGACTATGAGACTGAATTGAATGGCAAGGATCTTTTTTTAGCATTTGGACCACTTGAACAGCTTGAAGGTGAAATGACGAACTTCATTATCAATCAGTGGAAGGCAGATCCCGCTCGTAATCATGTGTTTTCTTCTGGCAGTCGTGTGATACTGCCTTCATACTTTCTTACGGTGATTATTACGATAACTTGTGTTTTCTTTTCATTTTTTCTGTTTTGTGCATAGTCTGTTGAATCATGCATATGTTTCCTTAAAGTTTTTATTTGTGTTTTGCAGTATTGCCTTGAAATGGACAATATGTCAACCAGCAAGTCGTTTGATGTTGATAGGGATGTCAATTGCTTTGAGCATTATGTCAAACCATCTGAGAATCTATTGAAGGTAAACTGGTAATAAACAATCTCTTGCTTTTGTATCCCATCTAGTCTGAACTTAGTATCTGTGTACAGTTGAACTTGTTGTAGTTGTACTTCATTTTTGCTCTTAGACTTAACAATGCGCTAAGCTTGAACTTCCTTATTGCCCTTACTGGACTTATTGTTTTTTTTCATTGACTATTTGATATGTTTTTGTTTTGAACAGATAATGATGCCATATTGTAAACAGTTTCCTAGCTCAACGAGCAATCATCATGTTCTGTATGTCTTCAACAATAATCGGTCAACGTTTGATGTTATAGATTCCTTTGATTGGGATAGCAACAAAAAATTGTCCAAGAGTTCTTTCCATTGTGATGACATTAAGGAGATTGTATGTTTCTTCAATTTTTCACTTTTTTGTAGTACTAAGTTGTTCATTTTTAATTTATGTTCTTTTAATGTTTTTTTTTTAACTTTATATGTGTTTCAGGCTCGAAGGTTTGTCTTAGTGATGGAAATAATTTACGGGAAGCAAGCTTATTCTAAAAGTGGACATCCAAACTGGAATGTTATTGCTAAGAAGCCTACATTCAAAAAGTTTGCTAAGCAGGGTGCCAATCAATGCGGCTTCTACTGCATGAAGTTTGCTGCAACCTATGATGGCAAAGAATTAGTTGAGCAGATTGATGATTATGATGTATGTGTATTTTCTCATTGATCTTGTAACTTTGTAGTTCCTTAATCTATTTCTTGAATTGAACAATTATTTTTTCTCATTGATCTTGATGTTCTGCGATGCAACCTGATGTTGAAGATTGGAAGGCATAGTGTATGATCTTGTGTTCCATCATCAGAATGATCTTCTTCAGGATCTGCCGGAGGAAATTCAATGTCTTTCTCCGCATTCTGCTCTGTCAACTCAGGGAGAAGAGTTGCTTCTTTTGCTCTGCCAGAGCTAGTGCACGAGCCAGAGCCAGAGCCAGAGCTAGATCTAGTTTTGCAACATTTTATATGAACATTTGTGTGTAATTTAAATATTTGCTGGAACAATTTGTTTTAGCGTTGTAGGTTTTTTAGGTTTTGATTTTCGGTCTGCTATTTTTTATAAATGAATTTGGAACACTATGTTTTTTTATACATGGTTTGTCTGCTGTGAAATCCTTTTATACCAGTGGGTTAAGATAATATTGTCAAGGTTGAGCTTCCTAGCTCATAAGGTTGAGCTTCTCACTTTTATCAAGGTTGAACTGCTGTCGGTAACTAAAGTTTTTCTAATATTTTTTGTGTTTTTGTAATCTCTGTAATTAAGTGCAATTTTTCACTCAACTTGCCATGGGTTTTTTGCTTTATAAATAATCGCCATTAACAGTAGCATTTTTTTGATTGGTGAATATTGTTCTTGTAGTTTTAGTTTTATTTTTTGTTGTGTGCACATAGTTGAGCCCTTTGTTTTTAATTAATAATATAGTCGCATTTTTCTACTAAGATCATGTTGAACTGCTCAACTATGGTAGGGATGAAGTCCTGTGTGAATGTGAATCTAGATATAGTGGTTGAACCTAACATTCTTGTTACGATTTCTTTTATTTTTACATCCTAAATAGCTTGAGCTGTCCTCACGGGTAGCTTGAACTTTCTGGTTTGTCGCAGTTGCGCTGCTTGTACCTGTCAGCGTCATGCGGCCCATTAAACGGCCCATTTCTGTTTTTCCTGGCGGCCCAGTTGATTTCCTGGCGGACGTAGGTTGTGTGTGTTAGACTTTTTAGTCCCACCTCGCTAGTTGGAAATCAGTTTGAGCTGTTTATAAGCTCTATTGTGGTGGGTGGTAGCACTTGTACTACTACACTTTCTTAGCGCTTACACATGGCGCAAACTTTGACTGACCTGTGGGCCTGGTGGCCCTTTACTGCCTCTGTCACGTGGGCTCGCCGCGTGGTCATATTGGATAATACATAAGTTCAAGTTTCACTTTTTAAGAAGTTCAACTAGGTGCTAACCTCATAATTTCCATATGTTTGTCTCTTCAAAGTTGTTACTATGTCAGGTGTACAAATTTCACTTTTTCGCGATGAAATCTTGGTGAGGATCTGGTAGGAGCTCCATGTAGAAATTGTTTTCTTCTGAACGGGATCTTCTTTGTTTCTGGAAGACTCATTTTTTTGCAGATTTTCAATAGTCACTTTGGCCGGAGAAGGAAGGGGTTGTGCTGATTCTTCTCGAGTGTTGAGCTGCCGCGCGGAGAAGGAGAAGGGTGCATTACCGCGCGGAGAAGGAGGGGGGTTGCGCTGCTTCTGCTCAGGGGGTTGAGCTGCCGCGCGGAGAAGGATAAGGTTGCTCTGCCTGTCGGAGAAGAAGGAGGGGTGTGCTGCCGTGCGGAGGAGGAGGAGGTTAGGTTGCCGTGTCGGAGAAGGAGGAGGAGGTTGTGCTGTCGTGCCGAAGGAGGAGGAGGTTGCGCTGCCTGGCCGGAGAAGAAGGAGGCTGTCGAGCGGAGAAGAAGGTGCAGCGGGATCTAGGGCGGCGGCGGCCTTGACACGGCGGACCTTGCTCCCTCACGCCGGTGTGGCCGCCGTCGCTCTCTCGCTCGGCGCGCCGGAGAAGAAGGTCCGGCGGGATCCGGGGCGTGGCCGCCGTTACGAGCTCGCACGTGCTGCGCCGCACCGGAGAAGAAGGTCCGGCGGGATCGGGGCGGAGCTGCGCCGGCGGGATCCGGTGGAGGATCGAGGCGGGATCGGGGCGGGATCCCCGGGGAGGATCGTGGTGGGAGTGCGTGCGGGGCGGGGCGGGCGCGGATTAGGGGTGGAGGCGCCTGGTCGGGAGCCCAGGTGGTTTCGATCGGGCCGGACCGAGCGCTCCGCGCCTTATATAGGGTCGGTCGGTGCTCAAAATATTATTCTGAGCACCGGTTGCAAAATAGTGCTTCCCGAAAATTACTGACTGCAAAGGGGTGTAGCTACCCACCCCTTAGAAAGTCAACACGTGTCTAACGCCGTTTCAATGAAGAATATGCGCGGAACACGCCTGCGTGGGTACATTCGAGGTCCCACTGATCGCTTTCTATCTCTTTCCCTCTGGCTTTTTTTTGCCCCAAATTTGCCCAGTACCCACTTTTCTCTCTTGTTATGGTTTCTATCCATTTCTCTCTCCACGAACTCACTGCGTATCTATTGCCAAATCAATGGTGAGGCTCACCGACCCTCCGACAACCGGATCTATCCAGTCGACTTCGGCCCTGCCGTCCAACTCGTGTAGCGCTAGGTCCGCTCGCTGCGAACGAGGTCAACCAAGGAACCGCTGCCTTCACTGCTCGTTCTCCCCAGCTTGCCTGGTTTTTTTTTTCTGTTCGCGTTGTATTCCAGACGATGTATATATCTGTGATTTTGATGGGAACGGGATTTTCAGACTATTAACTAGCCTTTTGTTGCAGAGATTTCATTCCCGTTACTAGGCAACTTTCCAATCTGGTTCTCCGTTATTTATTTTCGATTTTATCTCTGCGTTCCTTTGTTTGTTCTGGCAAGATTCTAGCTCTTCCTCTCTATCCTCTCAACTCCATGGTGAGCCACCGTGACTCCATCTCCACCACGTCGAGTCCGGCCTTGCATTACCGAGTCTCCAGCAGCTGGATCTGGCAACTCGCGTTGCTTTCTCAGTCACGCGTCAGCATGGATTCACTAGCTTCCATCCGGCCGGAGTAAGAAAAACATAGTATTGAATTTCTCTTCCATGCTCTCCTCCATGTTGGCATGTTGCATAGCTATCGGCCATATCTTTTCTTATTTCTGTTTTTTTTGCTCCACGAATATTATTGGAGCAGGCAAAGACACATTGAATTTCTTTAGTCTAACTTGGATTCAGAGAGGTACATTCTCGTACATCACTACAGCGATTTGATTTTTCCCCCATGTTTTCTATCTCTTTCTCTCATGGCCAAGGTCCTCTCCTCTCGCCTGGCGCCGAGGATGCCTGAGCTGGTTGGCCCACAGCAGAGTGCCTTCATCCGTGGACGCTGTCTCCATGACAACTTTCAGCTGGTTCACAATACGGCTCGGAAGCTCCACGCGCTCAAGCGGGATACTATCCTCCTCAAGTTGGATATCACAAAAGCTTTCGACACCGTGGATTGGGCCTTCCTCCTCGAGGTTTTGGTCAAGTTGGGCTTTGGCCAGAAGTGGATCTCGATGGTCGGGGGCTGCTCAGCTCCGCCTCGACCCACGTGCTGATGAATGGCGCTTCTGGAGAGCTCATCTACAACCGTCGGGGTCTGCGACAGGGTGACCCTCTCTCTCCCCTTTGCTCTTCGACACGGTCATGGATGTTCTCCACCTCATGTTTGAGAGGGCGGTGAATGTGGGCCTGCTCACCGAGCTCTCGGCTAGTGGCTTCCGGCATCGCACGTCGATGTATGCCGATGATGTGGTTACCTTCATCAGACCCACCGAGGTAGACTCGCGCACCCGCACGCAGTTGTGGAGGACTTTGGGGTGGCGTCGGGCCGCGCACCAATCCGGCCAAGTGCTCGCTCCATCCCATTCGGTGCTCGCAGGAGCGGGTGGCCCCGGCTAGTTCTATCCTTGGTTGCGAGGTTGCCTCCTTCCCGTTCAAGTACTTGGGCCTCCCTCTTGGGCTTCGGAAGGTGACGGCAGCCCAGCTGCAGCCGATCGTGGATAGCGCAGCCGACGAGGCTTCCACCGTGGTGCGCCAAACTCCTCAACCGTGGGGGTAGGACCATTCTTGTCCAGAGCACGCTTTCGGCGATACCAGTGCATACCATGATGTCGCTCGACATCCCGCCGAAGGTTGTTGAGGCGCTGCGCAAGATATGACGGGCCTTCCTTTGGAAAGGGCGGCAGGAGGTCAAGGGCGGTCACTGCTCTGTCGCTTGGGACAAGGTGACCTCCCCGAAGGACCTCGGCGGGCTAGGTATTCCGAACCTCCGCTTGCTTAATCTTGCTCTCCGTTGCCGGTGGGCCTGGCTACAGAAGATGGACCCCTCTAAGGCCTGGGCGGAGTTTAACATTCAGCTCCCCCGCCTCTGCACCGCTATCTTTGATGCGGCCACCTGGGCAACGGCGAGCGAGCTCGGTTCTGGTCTGATCGGTGGCTGGACGGTTCGAGTGTTGCGGAGATTGCACCAAATGTGGCCAAGATGGTCTCGCGTAGGAGGATCACCGCTTGCTCGGTGAGAGAGGGCCTGGCCGGCCAATGGCCGAGGGACCGTGGGCCGGACATGGATGAGGCAGCCCTCCCGCAGTTCTTCATGTTGTGGCGAGAGGCCGGCGAACGTCCGGCTTGTCCCGGAGCGGGAGGACGTGTTGCCGTGGAGGTGGTCGACGGATGGCATCTACTCCGCCCGGCCGGCGTACGCGAGCTTTCTTTGCGGGCCGGGTGAGGTCCCCCATCTCGGAGGAGATCCGGCGGTCTAGGGCGCCGTACGATTGCAAGTTCTTCGCATGGCTGGCCTCGAAAACCGTTGTTGGACGGCGGATAGGCTTCGACGTCGGGGCTTGCCGTGTCCGTCGGCCTGCCCGCTTTGCGATCGGGAGCCGGAGACCTTGCAGCACTTGCTCGCCGGGTTGCGTGGTGGCGCGGGAGACCTGGGCATGGGCTCTTAGGTGTTGGGGCAGGGAGGAGTGGCTCCCGGACCCAGACACCGATCTGCTGGAGTGGTGGACGTCCCAGGCTTGTCCGATAGCTCACAGACGGAACATGTGGACTGCCATCATACTTGTCTTCTGGTGCATTTGGAGGCATAGGAACGACGTGGTGTTCAACGGAGCGGTGGCTTCGCATGGTGCCATCAGGGACAAAGTACGGGAGGAGTTCGAGCGGTGGCGCCTAGCCAAGCTTTTCCGTGGCACTTTCTTTGTTTTTCTTGATCCGACCGTTGTACCGTGGCAGGACGGAGAGTAGGCGTGTGTTTGGGGAGCTGCCCCCCTTGTGGTAGCGCAATCTTTGCCATCTTGGCACTCTTCTATATGATTGATACACCTTCCAAGGTGTATTCTCGAAAAAAAAAGGAATATATATTAATTAGCCACAAGCATCGGTGAGGGAGACTGAGATTGATTCGTTCTTTTTTGCGATGTGTTCTTGGGCTGTGTTGGTTAATCTAGCTTTTTCCTTCTAGCTTTTTCCTTCTCTGAATAAGATGCACTAGCATCAATAGCGTCAGGTTAGCGTCAGAAGTTTTTTCAGTTAGAATTCAGTTAGCAGTTCAGCTATTTTTCAGCTGCAGATAGGGTAGTTTGACCTGATCCTTGCGCATGACTCGATCGCCCGGACGTGGGATGGCACGTCTGTTGTGGGCATCGTGTGATCAGCACGATCAGTCCTTGCATGAATAAAAGGAAGAACGAAACAGAAAAGCTGCAAGTCGTTCGCAGCACAAAAACCTTTGTCTCTCGTCCTCCGTGTTCGTGAGTGAGATCGCGAGGTAGTTAGACGAAAGGCTACAAGTGGTATCAGAGCCTAACCCCATGGTTGGGACTCCACCGCCGGTACCTCCAGCGCCGGCAGGATGCAGCGGCCGCAGCGCCGCAGCAGCCAGGAGCCCTCTTCGCGCGCGATCACAAAGTCGCGGACGGCAGTGGGAAGGAGGAGCGGTGGCGGCGAGGTGGTTGTGCGGGAGACGATCGTGCGGGACGGTGGCAGCGGCGGCTCCACGTCCCGGCCGACACTCACCAAGACCAACTACACGGAGTGGGCGATTCCGATGCGCGTCAAGCTCCGGGCCGCGGGCCCGTGGGAAGCTGTCGACGCGGACGACGCACCTGAGCGGCAGGAAAGGCAGGAGCTCGGCGCCATCCTGAGCTCGGTGCCGTCGGAGATGGTGCAGCTCCTCGCTGCAAAGGACAACGCCAAGGTCGCCTGGGACACGATCAAGACGATGCGCGTCGGCGTCGATCGCGTCCGCGAGGCGCGTCGCCAGAAGCTCCGCAAGGACTTCGACAACCTGGCGTTCAGGAGCGGGGAGAACGCCGAGGACTTCTCCATCCGCGTCTCCAGCCTCGTCACCGAGCTGCAGTCCCTGGGCGACACCACCTCTGAGCTCGACGGCGTGTCCAAGATCCTGCGCGTCGTCCCCAAAAGGTACGCTCGGATGGCTTGCTCGATCGAAACCTTGCTTGACCCGAAGGAGCTCACGATCGAGGAGCCGAGCGGGCGTCCGACGGCGTCCGAGGGACGTGGCGAGCCGGACCAAGACGCCGGTGGCCACCCGCTCCTCACGGAGGAGGAGTGGCGCGCACGCGCCGCTAGCCGCCGGCACGGATCGAAGGATCCGGCTCGGGTGGCAAGCGGAACAAGAACCGCCCGAACAGCCGCGGCAAGGACGCGGTACGCGGCGGCGGCGGCCCATCCAAGGACGACAAGTGCCGCTCATCGTGGCAAAAAGGGGCATTGGGCCCGCGATTGCCGCAAGAAGAAGAGGGACGAGGAGGCGCAAGCTCACCTTGTCCAGGAAGAAGGCGACGCTGATCCAGCGATGCTCATCGCAGAGGTCGTACTCGACGACGTGCCCAGTGCGGCTGGGCCAAGCACACCAGCGACGCTCGCCGGTGACGTCGAACCAGCGCGCCCTCTCATCCTCCTGAACGAGGAGAAGGCCAAGGTGGTGCCAGGGCGCGCGGATGAGCCCATGGACGCCATGTGGTACCTCGACACGGGCGCGTCGAACCACATGACGGGGAACCGTTCCGCGTTCACCACCCTCGACGAATCGGTCACCGGCAACGTGCGCTTCGGCGACGGATCGGTGGTGCGGATCAAGGGCAAGGGCGACATCGCGTTCACCATCGGCGGCGGCCGCCGGCGCGCGTTCACCGACGTGTACTTCATCCCCGGGCCGAAGAGCGGTGTCGTGAGCCTCGGGCAGCTCGACGAGCACGACCGCGACATCCACATCGGGCGCGGCACGCCGACGATCCGCGATCGTCGCGATCAACCGCTGGTCCGGTGAGGCGCTCCCCTAATCGTCTCTATCGGCCGACGATGCAGCCGGCCTAGGCCGGTGTGCCCGGCAATGCGCCTCGACACGGCGGCATGGCGCCGGCACGCACGGTTCGGGCATGTCCATCCGGAGGCGTTGCGAGAAGATGGCCGAGGAGGGCATGGTGCGCGGACTGCCACCGGCCGAGCCCACCGGCGAACTCTGCGAGGCCTGCCTGGCGGGGAAGCAGCGGCGCACACCGTTCCCGCAGCAGGCCAAGTACAGAGCGGAGCAACCACTCGAGCTGGTGCACGCCGACCTGTGCGGTGCTATCACACCACCAACACCTGGAGGACGCAGGTACTTCCTGCTCCTCGTCGACGACTACAGCCGCTTCATGTGGCTCGTCCTGTTGACGACGAAGGACGAGGCCGGCGACGCTCTCAAGCGCTTCCAGGCCGAGGCGCAGACTGAGGCACGGTGCACGCTGCGGACACTCCGCACCGACCGCGGCGGGGAGTTCACGTCGAACGAGCTCGCCGCCCACTTCTCCGACACCGGTGTCAAGCGGCACCTGACGGCGCCGTACTCACCGCAGCAAAACGGCGTGGTCGAACGCCGCAACCAGACCGTGGTGGGCATGGCCGGGTCCATGATGAAGGCCAAGAAGTTGCCTAGCTTCTTCCGGGGTGAAGCGATCACAACGGCGGTGCACGTGCTGAACCGCACCTTCACCCGCTCCGTCGACGGCAGGACGCCGTACGAGGCCTGGCACGGGAGGAAGCCCTCCGTCGAGCACTTCCGCGTCTTCGGATGCATCGCGCACGTCAAGAGCGCACACCCCTTCCTCTGCAAGCTCGACGACCGGAGCACGCCGATGGTCTTCATCGGCTACGAGCCTGGGTCAAAGGCATATCGTGTCTACGACCCAGCGACTCGCCGCGTCCACGTCACGCGGGACGTCGTCTTTGATGAGGCAGCAAGGCTGGGATTGGGAGGAGAAAGACGGCGGCACGAGCCCGTCCCGGGACTTCGAGGTCGAATACACGGTGGACACACCGTCGAACAATTCGACTGCACGCCCACCGCCAACGCCTGCACGCGAATCGGAAGAGGAGGAGAGCTGGGATACCTCCGACCAGGGAGGAACGGCGTCGCCACGCACACCTCCTCCACCTCCGGCGACGGAGGAGCGCTCCATCGAGTTCGCCACACCACCAACGGCACCTGATCCAGAAGCAGCTTGATGCCAGCGACGGCGGCGAGCCGCACCGGTACCGCCGCGTGTCCGATTTGCTGGGTCCAGGTAACACAGCCCCTGGACTTGCAGAGCGGCTGCTCCTCACCACGGCTGAAGAGCCGTCGAGCGTGGGAGAGGCACTGAAGGAGGCGAGCTGGAGCAGGGCAATGGCGTAAGAGCTGGCCGCTGTGGAAGAAAACGAGACATGGTCTCTCGTCGACCTCCCATTGGGCCACAAGCCCATTGGACTGAAGTGGGTTTACAAGGCCAAGAAGAACGAGAAAGGCCACGTCGTCAAATTCAAGGCCCGGATCGTTGCAAAAGGGTACGTACAGAAGGAGGGGGTTGACTTCGACGAAGTCTTCGCCCCAGTCGCCCGCCTCGACTCCGTGCGCCTCCTGCTCGCTGTCGCCGCGCAGCAGAGTTGGGAGGTCCACCACCTCGACGTCAAGTCGGCCTTCCTCAACGGCGAGATCAAGGAGGAAGTGTACGTGTCACAGCCTCCTGGATTCGTCAAGCATGGATCGGAGGGGAAGGTATTGCGCCCGAACAAGGCGTTGTACGGCCTCCGGCAAGCTCCACGGGCATGGAACGCGAAGCTGGACCAGAGCCTCGTCGCGCTCGGCTTCGTCAAATGCCCATCGGAGCACGCTGTCTACACGCGGGAGAAGGATGGGGAGCGGCTGCTTCTCGGGGTGTACGTTGACGATCTCATCGTCACCGGCACCGCCGCGCAGGCAATTGTCGTCTTCAAGAAGAAGATGATGACTCTCTTCAAGATGAGCGACCTTGGGCTACTCTCCTACTACCTCGGCATCGAGGTGTGCCAGGAGCCAGGCCGCATCCAGCTCAGCCAAGCCGCGTACGCAGACAAGCTGCTCGACGGATTGTCGATGAGCGACCGCAACCCCACCGCCACACCAATGGAGGCGCGCCCGAAGTTGAGCAAGAAGGGGAACGGGAAGGCGGTAGATCCCACCCTCTACCGCAGCACCGTCGGCGGGCTGCGCTACTCGGTACACACGCGCCCCGACATTTGCTTCGCGGTGAGCTACTTGAGCAAGTTCATGGAGGCTCCCACCAGCGAACATTGGAGCGCGGTGAAGCACCTGCTTCGCTACATCGCCGGAACCAGGAAGCTGGGCTGCGTCTACACACGCCAAGATGAGGAGGCTCGTCTCGTCGGCTATAGCGACGCGGACCGGGCAGGGGACATCGACGATCGGAAGAGCACCGGTGGGATGCTCGTTCTACTACGGCAGCTGTCCCATCTCCCGGCAAGCGACGAGCAGAAGATCGTCGTCCTCTCCACCTGTGAGGCGGAGTACGTCGCCGCCACTGGTGCGGCGTGCCAGGGCATCTGGCTCAAGCGGCTGCTGGGAGAGCTGCTTGGGCGCGACGGCGGCATCACCGAGCTGCGCGTCGACAACAAGTCGGCGATCGCGGCTGGCCAGGAACCCGGTCTTCCACGACCGGAGCAAACACATTCAAATCCGCTACCATTTCATCCGTCGGTGCGTGGAGAACGGCGACATCGACATTCGGTTCGTTCGCACCGACGGCCAACTATCTGACATCATGACCAAGGCGCTTGGGCGAGTGCGTCTCCAGGAACTGCGCCAGCACATCGGCATGGTCAAGGTGAAAGAAAACTAGATTAGGAGGAGATTGTTGGTTAATCTAGCTTTTTCCTTCTAGCTTTTTCCTTCTCTGAATAAGATGCACTAGCATCAATAGCGTCAGGTTAGCGTCAGGAGTTTTTTCAGTTAGAATTCAGTTAGCAGTTCAGCTATTTTTCAGCTGCAGATAGGGTAGTTTGACCTGATCCTTGCGCATGACTCGATCGCCCGGACGTGGGATGGCACGTCTGTTGTGGGCATCGTGTGATCAGCACGATCAGTCCTTGCATGAATAAAAGGAAGAACGAAACATAAAAGCTGCAAGTCGTTCGCAGCACAAAAACCTTTGTCTCTGTCCTCTGTGTTCGTGAGTGAGATCGCGAGGTAGTTAGACGAAAGGCTACAGGCTGAGCTGAAATAGCAGTTTTTGATAGACTTTTGAGCTGGTCTAATCATACAATTTTTTCTTGATGCCATTTTAATTTGTCTTTTGGGGTATCGATCTGCCGTACGGCAGGCTCAGGCAGCCCAATATTATTACCTATCTAAAAGCTAACCCCATCTGCTTTGATGAGAAAGTTTTGGGTACTGTTACCTCCTCCGTTTTCACCATTCAGATTTAAACACGTCAGGTTCCTGTCCTATTCATGCAACGCTGTTTCCTGCACATACGGGAGTCTGTTTCCTTTTCTCTTCATTCTTTTTCTTTCTACAATTCCATATTTACCGGCAGATAGCGGGAGCAGTAGGTGGATCCTATTTTTTTGCAGCGGTTGCCTCTTTTTTCATTCAGGCTCTTTGCCGGTTTCACCGGTGTTGACCGGTTCTGCATGCCCCTTCTGAGAACTTCCTCTACTATCCAACTGCCACGTATCTTTTTACGTGGCTATTTCCTCCGTTCCTCCTACTTTGTGGGCCTAATTTATCGGCTCCTACGTTTGCGGCTCCACATCGGAGAGTCCGTTCTTCCTAGGGTTCCTTGCGTTCTTCTTCACTCCTGATTAGATTTCCAATCTCATCGTTTGCTTCTGCTTTTTTTCTCCTCCGTTTCTTCGTCCAGCCTCACTTCATCTGTTTTGTTGCAGGTTTCTGTATGAGTGGCATGCTGCTCCTGGCCGTGGGCGACGGCGGCCGGCTCCAGCGCCGCCGCCGCTCCGTCCACTCTTGCCGCGGCGCCCTACTCTTCACAGTTGACCCCCTGCTCCTGCTCACCTGCCGTCTTTACCGAAGCCTTCGCCTTCCATCCCACCGGCTTCCCCGCCAGTTCCTGCCGGCGTGGCCTGGGTGAGTTGCTTCCTCGGCCGGCAGGCCGCGGTTCTTGCAGGAGCGGACGACACTCCTGTGCTGCCCTTCGCCGATTCGCCGTGTTGCCGCCCCAGCTGTTGGTTCAGCTGCTGCTCTTACTTCTGCTGGCTCTGATCGTGAACCTTTTGGGGCTGCTGCTTTGCCTCATGCTGGTTCTTTGCCTGTCATGCAACCTGTCCAAGGTGTAGGCCGCGGATCAGGTCATCAGCGTGTGCGACCTCATGTCTATCCTTTACTCTTTGATGCCAAGTCTCGGAGGCGGGACATAAGTTTAGGCAAACGCTCTGTCGAGGAGGTTCCTGACGGGGCTGCCGGCGGTAATTTCTTCTTTTCCTTTAGTCTTCTCTTTACTTCCTTCTACCTGTACAAAATTACGTTAGCCATGCTGCTTACTCATTGTACAACTATTTTGCAAGATGGTTGACCAGAACAAACAGTTGGGATCAGTTTACCTAGAGTTGTTTATTGTTCTTGCTATTTGTTCTCATATATACGCCTGTTGTACTTTTCGTATGCAGCCAACCATGGTTTCTTCTTATATGCATTGTCAGTGTCTTCAGCGTTCTTTTTCATTCCAGATTAATTTACGTACACTATCCGTGGTTGCTTTGCTTTACAAAATACTCCCAGCTGTGTTGTACCGTGTCCTTTTTTTATATCTTCTTTTTGTCAGGTAAGAGGGAATAGAGGTATAGGCTTGCATCAGGTATATCTTTATATGAGCAGATGGCACAGTGCTTTCGACTGTTCCCAGATATTGTTAATCTTTTGGCTTCTAAACATTTCTCCACCTCAAACAGTCGGCGTATTTGCTTTTGTGGCATCAGCATTCGGGTTATAAAGAGAACATCAAGAACATTTGTTTTCCTACAGAATAGTATGCTCGGCGGCCCCGGCGTCCATCTTTCCTTGCCGAGTCGGCTGGCACCATGGAGGAGGACTTGGAAGGGAGCGAACAATAGCCTCTGCTGGCAGGGGAGCCGCCGATGAAGCACACCAGTCAGGCTAGGATGAGTGAGTTAAAGCGATTTTTTCATTGTTTCTAGGTATTTTGGTGGAATTCTTGGCTGGCATCCTGTAATCTAAAGCGCTATTTCTTTTGTAGGATGACCCAATGTCATGCTTGCTGCAATACATGTTCGACTTTGACGACAGCCGTGTGTATTATAAGACATGACATGGCTGATTTGCAAGCACCGCCACAAGCCAAGAATTATGAAGTTTACAACTAGAAACGCTGGTAGACTTTATTCTGAAAGTGAGTATTTCAATAGCGTTCACCTCAATCTTGCACCCATCACTCTAGACTGAAGTAAATTTGTTAGGCATTACAAACCGTCCATTGTCGTTACTATCTGAGAAACCTTATGATATTTATTTATGTGTACTGCTGTAATGTCTAGATAGTTGTACATCTCGAATTTTTGATAATAATTTAGTATACGTTTGACAGGTGCGGCGGTTGCCCAGATGGTGTCCTATTTTTTTCAGAAAAACAAAAGATGGCTGACCTGCAAGGTATCTCATGTTTCCTTAACCTGTGAATTCCACCTTTTGGTGCAACGTATTTTTGTACCAGACCTATCTGTTTGTATTCTTGGTGCCATATGTTTGGAATTGAATATGATGTGCAAATCATTCTAGCATTCACCGTAGGTACATCATTAACTTTATTTCTAAATTATGTTACTGAAAATATGTATTGTCCTTTGGCTGTTCTGAATGTGTATCAGGAGTATTTGGTTTCTTTAGAAAAAAATATGTTCAAACCTTGGATATATTTGCTTCATATGCTTCATACAATTAACAGCACATAATACGATTGCAGAAATGATCGTGCATTTCCACCGATCAGAAATGCAAATTTGTTCCAGCTAATGCCATAATATGGTATAGAATTATATGATATCATTTGTAGCAATAGGGCATATTTTTGTCTACTGAGGGTAGAGTCAACATACCTTAGTGGTGTTCAGTTTCTGCAACTTAATTTATATAGCCCGCGTGACTGAAAGTTGTGGATATTGCAATTTATCAGCGGTATTCACTACCCATCACTATGGCCATCAAATAGCTGCAAAGAACCGCTTGATGTTAGTAACAACTTTACCTTCAAAGGTATTGACGGCATTCTTTCATGTGATAAATCAATGCTAATTTTGTCTCCAACAGTGAGTTTCCTAAAAAAATGAAAAGGTAGGTCATGATGAATATATAATGGTTACGTTATCTTGATTCGGTAACTATTGGGAGATTCACGTCAACAGTTTAAATGGATTCTTATCTCTTTCTTTCAGATTCGTAAGATTTTCAGTTCAAATTTGTCTACTTCGAATGTGCTTAAGTCAGCGCAAGTAATACAAAGCATTGAGTTTACAGTTATTGCAGTGTTACTGAATAGTAAATCTAGGTTAATTCCATTATATTGTTTCTGTAGAAATTCAGGCTGAACACTACACATTGATGAATGGTGGATTCCTATCCACGTAAGAGAACTCAGAATGTGATAACTTGCGTGATGTGCTTTCGTTAGTTTCTTTTTGACTTTTTTCTGCATCTCTACATACTCTCACACATTTCCAGTAGTTAATTTGTAACCCAATCTTGGCTCCTGCAGGTAGGTTTGTGTTTGGTCGCTGATAGTTGATGTTGTCGCTCAGAGGCCACTGCAGAGTTGATATGTTCCTGGTTGCTGGACATGATATGTTTTCTGGTTTACCTTCTTATCAGTTTCCTTTTTATAAATTGATGCACTGGCTTATCAATTTTAGTTTATTATATAAATAGAAGATGGAGACATCTCCAAGGTCCCAGCAGAACTGCCAGGACATGTGGGTTTGGTTTGGGCAAACTAACGCACCGGGATCTTCCTTTTTCAGGAAACTAAGTAATGTCTTTTGCCACCCATGATGTGCTTTTGGCGTGATGTGTTCGCATCAATGCCCTTTACATATTTGCTTCATCATTTGTTTAAAAAGAATTACGCGAGATTCATATCAATCAGTATGAAGAAAATCCAGGAGCAGACAGAGTAAGTTACATCAGTTCCATTTTATATGTGTTTAACATCCCTGATTTGTTTAGTTTACACATGAGACAAATGCACTTTATCTGTAGTCTGCTACAAAAGTAACAATGAAGAAGAAAGCAGTATTGTTCTTTCATTGTATAAACTGGTTTGCAAGATAGTGATTTGTCACCAATAGGATGGCCACTAATTTAGAGTTTAGAATCTCATGTCTGCACTACTTGCTAACCTTACTGAGAAGCAACAAGAACATTTTTTTACTGATAAACCAAACATGTACAGCTATGTTTTCAATTCTTAATTTTCCATATAGTTTTGGTTAGTGTGAGTATCCTAAATGTGTTGTTCTGGGTATGGCATAAGTAGACAGTTCTCTATCTCAGAAAATAAGCTTGAAGATCACCCCTGTTTTTTGTCTAATTTTTATACAGAGTTTTAGTTGCTTCACACATAAGCAAGCATCAAGAACACTTCAGATTTGGGAGCTCCACACAGAAACAAGCATCAATAGCACTTTCATTTACCGCTAATCCGAACATGTATAAATTTGTTTTTTGTTCTCACTTTACCATGTAGTTATCATTCGTTTGATCACTGTAAATGTACTGTTCTGTCTTCTGAATATGGCATAAATAAGTAGTCCTCAAAGTAAGCTTGGAAGGTCACTCCTGTTCTTTTTTGTCTATGGAATGACACACGATTGCTGCATGTGTAACAGTTGGGCACACTAATATTTGTTTAGCCAAACGAAGATAAAGGATTAACGGAAAAGGAGAAGAGGTAACCTTTAGTGATGTTTTTTCTGCTGAAAACTTTGGCAATTCGCCTCAACCTGATAGCATGGCGACACTCACTCTCAAATGGCTTATTGCTGATAATGAGCTAGGACGCCAAGCTGGTAGTCAAATACTCCGAGTAGGTGGAGAAAATCTGCTCCTCTTTTGTACCTTCCCGCCGCACATAATGCGTGCTTCCCCAGCGCAGCTCTAACTCTGATTTGCAGTGCTTGGATCGGCGCTTCATACTCCTCCCAACCGCGACCATGCATCGATCAGCGGTGGCGGTCGCTAAATTTGGGAGGAGGGGGAGCTGGCCATCGGGTCAACGAGAGAACGGGGATCCCATTGTCCTGCTTCCTGCGCTACGGACGGGTGAGACAACGAATTTACCAGCACCGATTCTGACCAAGTGTCATAAGCGGCAGCGTGGTGTGCCGCCTTCTGCCAGAGCATGAAGCTCATGCATCCATTGAAGCTAATCCTCTCATTGGCCTTGAGGGCTGAAAAGAACGAAGACCAGATTCCGTGACGGGCTTGCCAAGAAACAGAGTAACTAATGTATTCTGATGATTGAAGAACGAAACATACCGTCGGATTTGCGATTGGTGGTGTAGAGGAAGGAGTTTGCATCACCTACGCCGAGCAGCGGCATGCGCCGCCCCTCGCGTGCGGAGCGGCGGAGCGCGGCGCTGACGAGCCCCGTGACCGATTCGCCCTCATCGACCAGGAAACTTGCGGCCATGCACTCCCGAGGACGGTGAACGTCACCAGCAGGCGCTCCCGGCCGCCAATCCCCGCCGCCGACTTGCGCGGAGCTCAACTTTCCTCGGCTCGGACAGCTCGAGGTTCCATAGCTCTGGCTCAAAGGTGGACGGCGGAGCGGTGTGATCCGTTGACAGCACGGGTGGGGGGCGGAGGGATAGGAGCGCAACCAGAGGTCTGCCCAGACGGCCCAACTTCCATCCGCTGCCTCAGTTCTTGCTCAGCTCGAGTCCACACAGAGAAGTTGGGGAAGAATACGGAAGCGCAAAGAGGAGCTGGATGTGTACCGTACAGATGAGAACGATACGGACGGGCCGGTTTTGGTTTTAGTGTCTTTTTTTGTGGAGGAATAGCCGAACATGGGGTGTGGGAGCTGGGAGGGTCCTTGACTCCAGACTTGCATCTGAGTGGGATTCACTTAGAGCGATTCGATAGTAGTAGCAATTTCTTATTATAAGCCGAAGTCTTATGTCATCTATAGCTAACTTAGAGCCAACATATACAGATAGTGAGCTATAATAGTGTAGTACTTTTACAATACATGGCCCACCTTTTAGTCTCACATAGTGCTCTAGGAGCACGTGCTTGAAGCTGGCTACAAGATAAGAGCCCACTCCTCTTCTCTCTCCTAATCTCTCTCTTCCAACTAAGCAAATTTATAATATTTTATCTCTTATAGCCAGCTGACTGTACCTTATTGTACTTGCTCTTACCACGTCCATGGCTGTAGGTAAAACACGTGTGTGATCAGTGCCCTCTTAAACTTTCGTATATTAACTAAAAGTTCATTCCATACTTCCTGTGCACAATTCGAAGTATATATAAATGTTAGCTCATTACATAAAGGGCGCGGCGTGCGCCGCGCCGAAAACTTCCTAGTATCTCCTTATTGTTGCTCTCCAATAGTACCATCAGGAACCTCTTGCTTGACTGGAAGCGGCGGCGCGCCGCAGCGCCCTGGAGGTGACGAAGGTCCTGGGAGATGGTGGGCGGTGTGCTCCCTGTTCCACGAAGCACCATATCGAGGCCTCGAGGGTCGCGATGACGTGGTGGACGAATTGTTCTGCCACCGCCACTGACCTGAAGTCAAGATGGATAGGACATTGGCAAGGTTCTTCACTTGAAGTCAAAATGGGAATTCATGGATAGTGCTCACATATTCATATATGAAAACCACTATTAATAACAAAAAAGGAATTAGTAGTGGTGATGGAGCATGCTTCTCCATCGGCAGCTCCGGTAAGGAATACCGAGATGTGTGTGTGATGGATTCTTTAGCTCAGCTGATTCGATTAGCTATATGTGATGTACTTGTTAGCTGGTTTGATTTGATTAATGTTCTGTTCGTCCATCTGTAAGTCTGTCAGCATCTCCTTACTGTTGCTCTCAGACTCCAGGACTGTCTATGCCCGTTTCTTGCAGCGATTTCATGCTTGTCGCTGAGCAGATTCTAATCTAGTTCTTGTTTTTTTAATTATTTTTTATTTATCTCTGTGGCACTTTTTTTCCAGAAATTTTAGCTTTGAGTCTTTGACGCATATGGTGATAATGCTTTTTTCTTCTTGGATTAGCGCTCCCGCTCGTGTACTACTATGATCAATATTTGTGTCAGTTGTACCATTTGGAATTCCGATTAGCTGTTCAGCCAAATCCAAGCCCGAACCTCAACTACAAGGATGACAACAACGGTCGGGTGATTATTTCAGTACGGAGGAGCTGTTAGGTTGCAGCAGGTGGTGACTCAAGGCCTTCTTGCCTAACACAGACAGTGTAATGTAATGTTCATGTGAAACCTTAATGTCACACTTTAGCTTATTATTAGGAGGTTTGTATTCAATTAGAAAACAACTTAGAGTATATCGGTGGCAGGAGCAGTAGCACCAGTTTTGGTGTTTGCAGTATCAGGGAAATAGTCGTTTTTCTTCCCTGAAAAAAAGTCATGATAGCACTAGTTTCCGTGTTTGCAATACCGGACAAATAGAGCTGTTTCTTCCCTTAAAAAGTCATAAAGGCAAAATAGAGTCGTTCCGTTAATAAAACAAGTCATGAAATTTTATTTTATTTTTCTCTCAAGAAAATTGGTTGCATTTCTTAATTTTTTTGTTAGGGACTGGAATTGGGCAGCAATCCGTGATGATTTCTACACTATATTCTTACAGCATGTACTAGGAAATAATGACTCTTAATTAATTAGGCCATACTTAGTTAAACACAACTTTGTATCAGAAGCCAACTGAACCGAGGGTCAGACAGGATGCATATATTATAAGAAACATGAATATTCTATTGCAAGACATAACTATGCGAGGCCTGCCGCTCTCTCTCTCTCTTTTTTTCTTTTGCTAGTCGCTCTCTCTCATCTTTTTTCTCCTTTTTACTGACAAAGTATCTGTTACTTTTTCTCATCTTTTTCTTACCCAAACGATCTTCAAATCATGTGCACTGTGATAAAGGATAGCAGCATATAGTAGGACCCACGCCCTTTTGATCAGGAGCATGCTACCTAGAGTCAGGCCGTCAACTAGTTGTTAGGTGACCGTTTAAGATGCAAATCATCCAACGGCTCCTATAGTATGGGTAGCTACCCACCATTGCAGCAAATCCGCACTCATATTTATCCTATATATATATAGGTAGCTCTCTCTCTCTCTCCCTATGATCTTCTTGCTCCCGATATGATCATCCTCCAACGTAACGACTCTCTCAATATAAAACCTCCCCTCACGTAAAACCTCCCCTCGTAAAATCCTCTCTCGTAAAACCTCCCCTCCTTTGCTACCTGCGAATCTTTGGCTTATATATCTCCAGAGACGGTCACAACGGCTCGCTGAGGCACCGCCCAACAGCGTTCCCAGGCTCAATCAGATAGAGCCACGCGGGCGACGGGAAGATGGGTGGTGCGCATGGCCAATAGGTGGCCACAGGCGGTGCGCAGACGCGCTTGATGATGGTGTGACAGCTTTGGCAGCGAACTGTCACTCCTGTGCGTGGCGCATGCCTCTGTCGGTCTGCGCCATGATGGCGCGCAGGGGTGCAGGCGCCTCGCCTGTTCCCCACGCAAGTCCTAACGCGTCCCATCGATCCTAGTTGTCCCTCGCTCCCTAGCCTCGTCTGGCCAAGGAGAGGAGGCTCCTGAGGCCTTCCCGGGGCCATCCAAGCCACGCCTTGGCTCGGAGGCTCCGCTTCCGTGCCTTTAGTCTCTCTCCAGGGGATGCCCCCGGGAGGAGGCCGAGGGCAGCTCTTGGCTCCGTTTGTCCTGTTTTCCGAGTCATGTCTACTCGTCAAGACTCGCCTTTGTCTGGAGCACTTGTTCTCCATTGGTTGTCCTAAGTGACAAGGTAAACTTTAGCACCCTTGCACAGTTTTTACCTCATGTCATACTTGTGTGGCTTGCCCAAACGTCGTAGAGGTCGTGGGCTAGGGCCCGCGCGCGCCGCTTCGTAATCGTGTGGGCCCTAGATCCCATTGCGCCGACACGTACCTCCATAAATTACTCCCAGAGCTATGCATGGACCATGGTAATGAGATCCGCTTCAAGGATAAAATTGTTTCTTGAAAAATGAGATGCTGCTATTACTTCCATTGTTAAATTCTTAGTTTCTTTTGAAACATTCATCATGATTGTATCATGCACTAGATCAAATTATCTAGAAAAGTTAAACCGTTTTAGCTGGCAATTTACGACCATAAACCTTATGCTGGCAGTAGCACAACATCATTCTTAGGAAGCATGTTCAATGACTGCTCATTTCCTATCCGTGCATGTATGGTTCACTTATCAATACAGACTACGAAGATTTGTATAAGCGCTTGATACTTATGGCACAATGCACACAATGCTACATAGTTAATAAATGGTTATTTACGTATGCAAGTACTTTTTTTTTTTGAACTTTTGTTCACTCAAGTTACAATCTTCCGCAGCTTGCCAGTTTAACAAATCTGCTTATCTTATTCACCCGTCGATTTCTAATGGTAGCCACCTTCCGATTTGATTTCATAATTTCAGCTTATTTCCATGTATATTTTTTAAGGATTTCTATTCTCGTGCCCTCAGGTTCTTAGTTGTACTCAGTTTTCCCCAGCTTCTTAGTTTTTCCTTTGTTTTTCCCAAGCTCTTGTTTGAAATCCGCAGAAGGAGCTCAGACGGCAGGATTCCCGTTTAGTTGATCGTTCCGTGCTGACGTGTGGGGCTGCGTCGCGTGGGGCTGGTAGAAAGGGACCGCGTGGGACAGGACGAGACCGCGTTTGGTTGTACGTGAGCAGGAGCTGGGTTCTGTCTCTCTCGGCCCAAAATGGCATCCCTTTTTAACAGCACCTTTTTCCCCCCTCTCTCTTTTCACCAAATTAGTATCAAATCTACAGAAGCTTCTATTTTTGTCTTTTTCTTCAATGATTGTTGCCTTTTGGCCCTCGTTTTTCGCCCAATATGGTAACAAATCTAGTAGCAAATCTAGAAGCTAGTATATGATAAATTCACAGCAGCATAAGAAATCACGACAACTAAGTATAATACATAAACTGCATACACCAGCCAAAACCATACACAATCTGTTCTTCATTCAGCATATATTTTTTCGTCGCTCCATTTATGTATCTGAAGGAAATATTCATTAAACTCCTTCCGTCTGCATTGTGCAGCCAATACATCATCCAAACGGTATGGCGTTTGTTCATTTTTTCGACCGTAGTTTGCTAATCTATCCACATATAGTGGCCACTCATCTCAGGCCTTTATATCATCAAAGTACTCTCTGATATAACCAATCCGTGTAGTAGATGCAGCCAGGTCGAAGTGTCGGGTGCACTCTGGTGTCGATAGAGATACACCGGAGATAATGGACGAAGAAGACACGACTGCCAATGTTACTGATGGCATGGAGAGAGCGGCTCGCAATGTCCACACGGTACACCAATGGTGCTTTACCTTCCTCCAAATACATGTTGTCCAACAACACAAGCATCAGATCACCATCCGACTTCACAAGGTAGAACTTGTCCTTTCCAAGTTCTGGAAATGAAAATAGCATCTCCATTTTGACAGTGCTCGCGCGCCGCTCCAACTGGACACACACTAATCTTCCAGACTCAAAATTGTCCACAACTATTGCATACAGTTCACCATTGAATGGGGTAATGCAACGCAGACCATGGTGCTTGATCGAAAATCTTCCTTCTCCCCAATCTTCATTTATACCCTTAGTTGGAGTGCTCTCATCGACCCAAGCAATTTCCTCCGGGTAATCTTTGGAAATGAAGACCATAATCGGGGACTTCATTACAGCGACCGACTCCACAAAAACAGATGGCATCTGCGCCTCAAACATAGTGTTCAATGTCTTTGTGAGTGGGTTCAGAAGCCGTATCTTTTGTGGCTGGTTCTTCTAGGCAATCACGATTACGCCACGGAAAAAGCCGACGAAGTAGTATCTAAAAGATATTGATGAAGATAACATTCAGCGCTAAGATGTTTACGATTGAAAATAAAAATAGATTAATCTGGAGGAATTTGAACCTTGCATGAACTTCCGTTAGATCGATGGTGATGTAGCGGGATGTGCGGAGGTGGAGGAAGGTGAACTCAGTGGCGCGTGGGAGGGCGTGTTCTAGCATGATCCATTCGTGCAGGTGCACGTCGGGCTTAGGTAAACCTGAGCGCCAATTTGCACAAACTTGCCTCAAACAGAGCAGGTGCCCACGTACTCCTCTTTCACCAGTAAGCAGTCGCCGATCTTGTGAAGTGGTCCGTCAGCCGTGAGAGAGGCCCACTTCACGGAGGCGCCGCGCTTGGATGCGCCGCCCTCGGCGGCGACGGGCTCGGCGGTGACGGGCTCGGAGGCGACGAGATCGGAGGCGACGGGCTCGGGGGGCGACGGCCGCCGGCGCATTCTTCTTCTCCATCGCCGACAGGGGAGCGCGCGTAGGGCGGTTGGGGTTTTTTCCTTCGATTTGGCGAAGTTGATGGGACGTGAGAGGCGTGGTTGCGTGCGTGAGGGAGAGAGAGAGAGAGAGAGAGAGAGAGAGGGGCTCTGTACAGGCACGTGACGGTTGGTCTCGACAGTTTCTCAAAAAAACTAGACGTTTGGTCTCAACACGTGCACCGCCTAACCGCTGCGCACCACGACACGCGTCCGTGGTTACGTGTCCTCAGTTCTACCCTCGAGTCTTACACTGGAAAAATATCTGTACTCAGTTTTCCCCTCGAGTACTAATACTGGTTAGTGCAATATACTCAGTTTTACCCTCAAGTGGCTGGTCAACAGAGAGTCAACAAATGGGATTAAGCTATCTAATTGAGTCATTTAATGCGCAAAAAATTCCAAAAAATATAAAAACATAGTGGCACTTACTCATGGAGTCTTCTTACGCGACCTGCCACGTTGGGAACCATAACAATCATAGATAAATAAAGTTTTATCTCAAATTTCCACTTATCAAATCACCTAGTAGCTATGAAGGTGCATGGCTTTCCACAATAAGCCCTTCCCAAAACAGTTTTCCCCAAAACATACTTTGTTTGAATGAGGCCACAATTTTCACACTCATGTATATTTGTATTGCAAATAGTTTGAGGTAGGCCAAGATGGGTTTCATTGTACAAAACACGCATTTCCATTTTATAAATCTCATATTTGAATCCCTTAGTCAATTTATTACTCACGTGCCCTTGGTTTCTTGATACTACTCAGTTTTGCCCTCTCCCTTCACAAATTCTCACAGACGCCCAACATTGCCCTGATTGGTCTAGCCCTTGTCACGCGGATCGTGCCCGCCGACCGTTGATCGTATGATCTAACGGGCAGGATAACCCCTCTCTCTCTCTCTGATCGGGGCCACCACCCCCTCTCTCTTTGATCGGGGCCACTATAATGATAAACCATCACCAATTTGTTGTAGGCATTACTTTTCACGAAAAAATGATAAACCATCACCGATTTCTTGTAGCCATTACTTTTCACGCAAAAAGTGATAACCCGTCACCAATTTGTTGTAGGCATTACTTTTCACGCAAAAAATGATAAACCATCACCAATTAGTTGTAGGCATTACTTTTCACGCAAAAATGATAAACCGTCACCAATTTCTTGTAGCCATTACTTTTCACGCAAAAAATGATAAACCATCACCAATTAGTTGTAGGCATTACTTTTCACGCAAAAAATGATAAACCATCACCAATTAGTTGTAGGCATTACTTTTCACGCAAAATGATAAACCATCACCGATTTCTTGTAGCCATTACTTTTCACGCAAAAAATGACAAACCATCACCGATTTCTTGTAGCCATTACTTTTCACGCAAAAAATGATAAACCATCGCCGATTTCTTGTAGCCATTACGTTTCAGGCAAAAAATGATAAACCATCACCGATTTCTTGTAGCCATTATTTTTCACGCAAAAAATGATAAACCATCACCAATTTCTTGTAGCCATTACTTTTCACGCTAAAAATGATAAACGAAACAATCTATCTATTTTTGTATTTGAAGTTTGGGAGGGTTCACCATCTACTTATGTTAACTTTCGAGGTTTTGACCTGAAAATCAACTAGGTATTATAAAGGGAAATAAAAGTTCAAAAAAATGTAAAAACGAAACAATCTACCTATCTTTGTACAGAAGATCATATGTATGAAATTTGAGGTCATTTAGAGAAGTTCGAGAAAACCTAACTTGTTACAAATGCTTGTTTCAGTGAGACCAAACGGCATGCGCTTAAGCAAAGTGATTTTTTCGAACATCTCCAAATGACCCCAAATTTGCCATACATGCATGATGCCATACGTGTAACAACAATGAATATCTAAAAATTGTCAAAAACTTTTGACGAACCGTATAGCTCTATCAAAAAGAACCTCACCATGGTGCCAGTAAATTTTTTAGTTACAAACTTTCGTATTTTACCTAACCTTCAACAGGAAACTTGTTTCAAAATCATTTTGGCGTACAAGAAACAAATCCCACCTTGATTCGAGCACCACAACCTCCAAACGATGTCGATGCTAATATCGGCATGGTCAAAACGGCTATGCTCGCCGCCACTGCTAGGTCACCATCGGGATGCACCCTCAATCTCGTCCCCTCATTCAATCACTGACACACCAGAGATACCGCCGAGGCCAATGACGAACGTACATGCTGATGCCAATGCCGAACATGCACGCCGCTGTGGGCACGGCCACTCCGCCCCGCTATGCTAGACGCCACAGACCACTGCGAGGTCTTTCCCTTCGCCACCACACTCCCCTAGCACCCATCTATACACGCCAGAAAGGAGAGACACTAGTTTTCTCTACATTGCTCGCGTTCGTGTCCGACACCGTCAGTCAAAGTGTTGAGGTCGTCGTCGATGTCCTCGACCATTTCTTCTCTTCTTTGCATGGTTAAACGCGTCTAGTTCATATCTATCTAATGCGTCTGGTCTCGCCTCATGCAGTTCTTTGTGGACGATCTCATCTCGGCACGCCGCAGGCCACCTCCTCTGTGCCATCGTTGTAGAGCTCCGTTGAAAA
Organism: Lolium rigidum; assembly: GCF_022539505.1. Taxonomy (NCBI): domain Eukaryota; kingdom Viridiplantae; phylum Streptophyta; class Magnoliopsida; order Poales; family Poaceae; genus Lolium; species Lolium rigidum. Next base: position 194,730,551 of record NC_061510.1, on the reverse strand, counting down.
ATCTAATCCTACCCGTGTACTGCCCCTTGTATCAGCGTCATGACCCCACTTGTCATTCGATATACCGAATCCCCACTCGTTCGCGTTTTGGTCAGGGATACAGCGATGCTTACGGTCAAACAAAGATGGATGGTCTGACGTGTCTTTGCGGGCTCTACGTGGCCCCACTAATCAGAAGATAACGGTCAACCGTCGGGCAACCGGCCGTTACAGCACGTGTGATGGTTTCAGACAAGGGCTTGGGGAAAACTGAGGAAAAACTAAGGAGCTGGGGCAAACTGAGCACAACTGAGGACCTGAGGGCACGAAAATAGAAATCCCTATTTTTTAAGGATATCTCGCTGTACTAATGTGCTAAATTTATTTCGTATGCCCTCCATTTTACTACTTCCATAGAGAAATAAATTCAATACTTCTGATTTCAGTACCAAATCAGACCCATGTGACTACATATTTGCACACCCATGGTTTCCGTTTTGGAAATGAAGCTATCTGACAAGCTATGAGATATATTGATGAGGCCTAATGCCACGTGAGTTGCCCGATATCACGAATTGACCAAGAACAAGAGGGGGAGAGATGAACACCAAGGACACAATGAACTCGGTGAACACACGCAACACAACCCGATACAATTCCGGTTTGCTCTGGATAGCCCGAACCACTCAAGGGAAAGACACGAGGTAGAATCCCCGAGAGAAAGACCGGTATGCCATCGATAGAATCACTAGTGCGAGAGACTGAAGTAGAATCACACAAGCGAGAGATCAATCACATAAAGATGGCATTGATACAACTCATAGATTTGTGTCGAAGAGAGGAGGGGGTTTCCCTAATCCTCAAGGGATGGTGGAGGCATAAGCCAAGTTCTCACTCAAGTTATGTCTTACTAATGAAGGGGGAGGTGGGAGCCTATTTATAGGGAGCCACTAAGGAGGGTTAGTTTAGTGGGATAGTTCAGATTATGAGCTTCGTAGTGGGGGCGGTAGTGACGGCGTAGGCAGGGCGACAGTGTCGTCTTCCTCCGGCGTCGAGCAGGGCAGCAGTGCCGGCCATTCCGGGGCGGTAGTGCCGACCTTCCTGGACGCGTCGCCTTCTTCCTCGGTGATCTCTTCCATGCTTCCACGACCTCGGCCTTGAGTCCTCGAGCATCCATGGCATCCTCCCTTCCCTAAATCGTTGGCGGTGTGTCCCTATCATGGACATATGATTGAGGAGGAAGTAGCATACCATTCAATGGACACAATTGTAGGCACGCATAAAGGAGAAGATTCACCTTTGAGTGGTGTGTCGGTGTTGACGCACATGATGCAGTGAAGACTAAATGATGAGGCCTACGGGCTTGGGAGTGCCCAGATCCCATGAATTTGACCAAGTGAGTGGATTGAAAGGAGGGGGAGAGGGGAAGAACACACAAGATCCAAATCAAAACACACACAGCCCAACACAAACCAAATTTACTCCTTGGTAGGTTAAACCAAGCCAATAGAATCACTTCTTAAAAAGACCCTTGGGTAGAATCTAAGGAGTGAGAGATTGGTGATGGAGATCCACTAGAATTTGGATGAAAGAGGTAGAAGCCTTGAATCATCCATGAAGAGTAGAATCTCTCAAGAGTGTCTTGATACAAAGAACATAGTTCTAGGGAGACAAAGATCAAGTAGTTTAAGCTTCAAATCTTGTAAAAACCCTAATTGAGGTGGGGGAAGAGGTACTTATAGGTCCAGATTCATACAGGGGTACAATGGGCATTACAATAAAGTATCCAGGTCCAAAGATGATATATAGATGGCTGAGATGAAGTCAACGCGGGTGGGGCCGGCAGTGCTGGCCAGATCCCAGCGGCAGTGCCGTCCAGGCTTGATGGGACGTCTTCAGGATGTTGGGGCGGCAGTGCTGGTAGCTTGGGGCCGGCAGTGCCGGGGTGCGCAGGCCGGCAGTGCCGGCGTCTTGGGGCTGGCAGTGCCGGGGTGGCCGGCAGTGCCGGTTGGTCGAGGCCGGCAGTGCCGAGGTGTCGAGGCCGGCAGTGCTGGTCCTGGGGGTGGCCTCCGGCTGAAATTCTTCCTCTCTTCCTTCCTTGTCCGACGTTGGGCCTCCCGTGACGTACTCTTCTCGAGGCTCGTACCTAATGACACAAAGTACATTGGCATGAGGTAGCATTCCATACAAAGTAGTTCCAAGGTTGAGCGTCGAGAGGATTGAGTTGACCTTTTCATGTAGAGCTTTCACTCGGGCTCGATTCATCGGTCCACTTGGGGTACTAGTTGGTCTTGGTGTAGTGTCGTCCTTAGGCGGGGCTACATCATCTCCCCCCCTTGGGAGAGAGTCGTCCTCGACTCTTGTTCCTCCTCATCTCCATGATAGGGTGAGAGATCCGAGATGTTGAGTGTGTTGGTCACCAAGTACTTTGAGGTTGGTATGTCGATAACGTAGGTGTTGTTGTTGATGCGCTTGAGGACCTTGAAGGGACCATCTCCTCTTGGATTTATCTTGGAGTTGCGTTCATTAGGGAATCTTTCCTTTCGAAGGTGAATCCAAACGAGGTCTCCTTCTTCAAATATCTTTTCCTTCTTCTTGGTGTTGAGGCATTAGCTTGGCGAAGCACATGCTCTTGTATGGTGGCTCGTGTGTCTTCATGTAGTTTCTTCATGGCGGTGGTGCGCTTGTCGAAGTCCATGTTCTTCCTCTCATGAAGAGGTAGTGGGAGGATGTCGAGTGTCGTGGGAGGTTCGAATCCATAGAAGATCATGAATGGACTCCGGGATGTCGTGGAGTGCTTGGCTCTATTGTAGGCGAACTCCGCGTGGGGGAGGCACTCTTCCCATGACTTCAACTTTTTCTTCACGAGCATGCGTAGGAGTGTGGAGAGGCTTCGATTCACCACTTCCGTTTGTCCGTCCGTTTGCGGATGTGAGGATGACGAAAACAAGAGCTTGATTCCAAACTTCGCCATGAGTGACTTCCATAGGTAACTCATAAACTTGATGTCTCGATCCGACACAATGCTTGCCGGTATTCCGTGTAGGCGAACGACTTCCCTGAAAAACAATGAAGCAATGTGTGAAGCATCATCGCTCTTATGGCATGGTATGAAATGAGCCATTTTAGAGAACCTATCCACTACCACAAATATTGAGTCATGACTATGTTTTGTTCTTAGTAAGCCTAATACAAAGTCCATGATTATATCCGACCAAGGAGCATATGGAATGGGTAAAGGCATGTAAAGATCGTAAGGGTTGGTTGTAGACTTAGCTTGTAAGCATGTGGTGCATCGGTTGCATAGGCGCTCCACATCTCGCTTCATCTTCGGCCAATAGTAATGGGTTGATAGCATTGAGAGTGTCTTGTCGCGTCCAAAGTGTCCCATGAGACCACCTCCATGTGACTCTTGCAAAAACAACTTACGAAGAGAATAATCGGGTATGCAAATTTTGTTAGCTTTAAACAAGTAGCCATCATGCAAATAGAAATCATAAAATCCTCTTTCAACGGAACACTTTGCAACAATGGGTCCAAAGAAAATGTCGGAAGTGTATAGTTCTTTGATCTCTTCAAGACCCAAAATATGAAAGTCCAAGCGGGTGAGTAAAAGGTTATTCTTGCGGGAAAGAGCATCCGCGACCATATTTTCCTTTCCATTTTTGTATTTGATAACATAAGGGAAGGACTCTATAAACTCAACCCACTTAGCATGTCTCTTGTTCAAATTGGTTTGACTTTTCAAGTACTTCAAAGACTCGTGATCCGAATGAATAACAAATTCTTTTGGCCAAAGGTAGTGTTGCAAAATTTCAAGAACACGAACCAAAGCATAAAGTTCCTTTTCATAAATAGATAGTTGAGGCGTGCGTCGTACAACTTCTAACTATAATATGCCACGGGTTTTCCATCTTGCATGAGGACTCCACCAATACCGAGTCCACTCGCATCACACTCAATCTCAAAAGTTTTTGCAAAGTTTGGAAGAACGAGAAGTGGTGCCTCGGTAAGGCGCTTTTTCAACTCATCGAAAGCATTTTGTTGGGATTTGACCCACACAAATGGAACATTCTTCTTTGTAAGCTCGTTTAAAGGGCAAGCAATGGTGCTAAAATCTTTGACGAAACGGCGATAGAAGCCGGCGAGTCCATGAAAACTTCGAACTTGACCAACGGTGGTCGGCGTGGACCAATTATGGATGGCGTCAACCTTCGAAGAGTCCACTTCAATGCCATTGGCAGAAACCACAAATCCAAGAAAAACCAATTTGTTTTGGGCAAATGTGCATTTGGGAAGATTGGCATAAAGCTTCTCGTGGCGTAAGATGCATAAGACTTCTCTCACATGTTGAACATGGTCCTCGAGATTTTTGCTATAAATTAGAATATCATCAAAGTAAACAATCACGCTCTTGCCAATGAGAGGTCTCAAGATATGGTTCATAAGACGCATAAAAGTCGATGGAGCATTTGAAAGACCAAATGGCATGAAAAGCCATTCATAGAGACCAAGTTTGGTCTTGAAGGTTGTCTTCCATTCATCACCAATTGCCATGCGAATTTGGTGGTAGCCACTACGCAAATCAATCATAGAGAAAATCGTGGCACCACTCAATTCATCAAGCATGTCATCTAAACGCGGAATGGGATGGCGGTATCGAACGGTAATGGCATTGATGGGGCGACAATCCATACACATTCTTTGCGTCTCATCCGGTTTAGGAACGAGAATCACCGAGACCGCACACGGACTAAGGATTTCAAGAACGTACCCTTTAGCGAGGAGATCTTGTATTTGGCGTTGAATCTCCTTTGTGTCTTCGGGGTTGGTGCGGTAGGCGGCGCGGTTTGGAAGGGGAGCGCCGGGTATGAGGTCGATGCGGTGTTCGATGCCGCGAAGCGGTGGTAGCCCATGAGGTAGCTCGTCGGGGAAGACGTCTTGAAACTCCTTCAAAAGAGACAACAAAGACGAAGGAATGTTGGTTAAGTCGTTAGTCGCCAACGATGGCCCCTTGCAAATGAGCACATATTGCAAAGTGTTGGATGGGTTTTCTTGCACTTCTCTCCACTCGCTTTTTGTGGCTAGGAGGACACTCTTTATCACTCATATATGGCTTGTGGTGCTCACTCTCTTTTTGGTGGGTCGCTCCCTCTCCTCTCAAGTCACTATGGTGGATGTGTTGTTGTTGTGCCCTCGCTAAAACCTTCGCATTGTCCGCGATGATTTGGCTAGAAGTCATTGGGCGAAGCTCGAACTTCTTGTCCTTGACCTTGAAGGTGTAGACATTTGAGTGTCCATCATGTATTTCCTTGTAGTTGTATTGCCAAGGGCGGCCGAGCAACATGTGGCACACCGTCATGGGCACCACGTCACACTCAACTGTGTCTTCATAAGGGCCTATCTTGAAGTTGACGGTGATGGTGTGTTGTATCTTGACATTGCCCTTGTCACTTAACCATTGGACATGGTATGGATGTGGGTGCTTGCGGAGTGTGAGGTTGAGCTTCTCACACATCTTGGTGCTTGCTAAGTTGTGGCAACTTCCTCCATCTATGATGACCTTGATTGACTTCCCTCCGATACCGGCATGTGTTTGGAATATGTTGCACCGTTGGTCTTCTATAACTTGTGGTTGAGTCGTGAGCACCCTTGTGGCCACAAGCGAGGGACTTGTGTCATGTACGCATAGGAGAGGGTCTTCTCCACTTTCTTCACCATAATCTTCTTCATTAGCCACGGCGGCTTGCACGAGGGCTTCATATTCGCCTTCACTTAGCTTCTCTATGTCGCCATTCTCCATGGTGATCATGACCTTGGTACTTGCACTCGAAGGACTTGTGGCCTTGTGTTCCACACTTGAAGGAAGTGACATTGGATGGTCCCGTAGAGGCCTTTGAGGAGGCGGTGTAAGTCACCGGTTGCTTCATGCGACTTTGGATAGTCGTTTGCTTGGATGTTGTAGAGGAAACAGAAGGTTTGGCACTTGTTGGAGGATCGGTTGTGGCGAGCTTGGATGCAAAGTAGGATTTGGACTTGGAGTACTTGATGTCCTCCTTCACTTGACGCTCGGCCTTGGAAGCTTGGTGTACCAACTCAACCATGTTGGAGTATTGTTGGAATTCAACGATCCTCTTGATTGGGTAGTTGAGGCCATTGAAGAACCTAGCAATAGTTTGTTCTTCGGATTCTTGGATGTTGGCTCGCATCATAGTCAACTCCATCTCCTTCTAGAACTCCTCGACGGTCTTGGTGCCTTGCTTCAATTTTTGTAGCTTGTTGAAGAGGTCGGTCTTGTAGTGGACAGGCACAAAGCGAGCTTGCATCTCTTCTTTCATCTCTTCCCAAGTGTCAATTGGGTCTTCACAATTTTCTTCCCTTAGAGTGACCACTTGCTCCCACCATGTGTTCGCATAATCTTCAAACTCAAGGGATGCCATGGCCACTTTCTTGGCACCGGAGTAGTTGTGTATGCGGAAGATCTTGTCAACCTTGAGTGCCCATGAGAGATAAGCCTCGGCATCCTCTTCACCTTTGAACTTGGGCATGTTGAACTTGAGCTTGCCGTACATGTTCTCTTCATCTTCCAAGTTTCGTCGGCGAGGGCGGATGCCTTCATCTCTTGCGGCTTGAGGTAGGTGAGGAGGTCTTCGACGGCCAACCATAGCATTGGGTTGGTGTTGGAGATGAACACTAGCTTCACTTGCTTCGCGACGACGGTGTTGTCGAAGGTCTTGACGAGGTTGTGGATGTTGGTGGCGATGTCCATTGTTGGCGACCTCCTCTTGAGCCATCTCCGAGTCTCCTCTTACATGTTGTTGTTGACGTGGATGATTTCGGAGATCACGCCTTGGTTGAGCTTGATGACCTTGGTCTTGAGTATCAACATGTGGCTCACGATGAGGTGCCGGTTCCATGTTGTGGATGACGTTGTCGTGGGGTTGGTCGTCATGCCCATGGTGGGCATGGCGATCATGTTGAGGACGGTCATGATGTAGTGGTTCTTCTTGTGGAGGGCATTCATGGGGACGATCATGGCGATGAAACTCTCCTCGCCTCGAGTTGGAGCGTGAGTCTTCATGGCGATCATGTGGTCGACGAAGTCAATGATGATCTACATGCCTTGAGTTGCAGCTTGATGACGTATGGCGATCATGAGAGTAGTAATCTTGTGACGAGCTTGATGATGAGGAAGTAGAGCGGTCTCGGCGATGATGACCCAAGTTGTTGATGGCGCGCTCGAGGCTATCCATGCGCCGCTCCATGTTCGCATCATTTTCCGCCACTTGATCATTCAAGTTGTCCGTAGCTTCACAAAGTAGAGACATATCTTGGTTCACAACGGTGAAGTTGTGCGCCACTTCTTCATATTGTTCATCGATGCGTGTCTCAAACAAGGTGAGTTGCTCCTTGAACTCTTGGCGTTGAGTCCATAGGTTGTGTTGTGTAGCCAACCTCTCGTTGTTGTGGAGGACTCCGTCTTCCTTCGCTTTATCTCCGCTCCTATCCATGATATCAAGGAAAGAACTATATGGTGGTGGTTAGTGGATGAAAATACCTTCGAGTCTCACCTTGAAGTGATGAAATTGGGTCAACTAACGATACCGAGAGAAAAACGATTTGTGTTGGGGTACTCACACAAAAACACACGCAAAAGCTAGCAAATATGGTGGTAGGTGAGGATTGTGGAAAGCCAAATGATGAAATCCGAAATCAAGTGTATTTTTAAAAGTGGGTAAGCTCCAAGAATCAAATGTTCAAATGGTGATCACGAAAACACGAGTGATGAGGAACGCACACACGAGATGATTGGGGTTAGTGCGACCAAGGAACAAGCGGAAAAACAAGAAAGGTCTACGAAGACGGCTCGGTATCACACTAACACAAGAAGAGATCAAAGCTTTGGTTGCAATTTGAGAGACAACAAGATTCGCACGCGGCCTCTCTTCTCTTCTCTCTTTTGCTTAAAAGCTTGTTACTCTTTTTGTATATGGTGGCACTTGCACTCTTTTGCTCTTGTTGTTCTTTTCCGGCTTTTTTCCACACGATGCTTGGGTTAGCCTTGCTTTTGCTATGTTTCCGCACGAGCGCTTTGCTTATAAGCTTTTACTCCACACTACACACACAACCTCACAATCGTGGCCACGTGCAATGTCTCGCAACACTTGATAAGCGATGCTCGATAGGATAGGTCGCAAAAGGAAGAGGGGCTACAAGGCTTTGCAAGTTATACCTAATGGGTTGTAGGCGGTGATGCTCACTCAACTTGCGATGGTGGTGGTGGTGGTGGGTGTCAAAGTACGTTTGGAGATCCGGGGTGCCGAGGTTGTCTTCGCTGTTGCGTCTTCGCTGCGGTGTTAGGGTATACAACTAAGGCACTCAAAACCAGAAACCAAAGACAAATGAAGTCGTGGTCGAAATGGAGCTTGGCGAGCTTGGCTTGTTCTTGGTGGCAGTGCCGGCCTTGTAGGGGCGGCAGTGCTGGCCTAGGCGGCAGTGCCGGCCTTGAGGTGGCGGCAGTGCCGGCCTGGGCGGCAGTGTCGGCCTGGCAGGGGCAGCAGTGTCGGTCCCTAATGAACAACTCGAACTGTTCTTCGCGAAAAGCGGACCAAAATCGACCAAATCGACGGAAATCGATGGAATTGGGGGCTAGAAAGTGGGCAAAACGTAGATCAACCGTAGGAACACGAAATCCATGGACCAAAACCACTCAAAACTCAACAAAATTGCAGATCTGACCAAAGGCAATTTAGGGCTATTTTGGGGGAATTTTTTGAAAAAAAATTTGGGGTGAAATTGGATGGGTGGGGGTCAAATCCGTGCTAACCAAGAGCTGCTGATACCATTTGATGAGGCCTAGGGGCTTGGGAGTGCCCAGATCCCACGAATTTGACCAAGTGAGTGGATTGAAAGGAGGGGAGAGGGGAAGAACACACAAGATCCAAATCAAAACACACACAACCCAACACAAACCAAATTTACTCCCTTGGTAGGTTAGACCAAGCCAATAGAATCACTTCTTAGAAAGACCCTTGGGTAGAATCTAAGGAGTGAGAGATTGGTGATGGAGATAAACTAGAACTTGGATGAAAGAGGTAGAAGCCTTGAATCATCCATGAAGAGTAGAATCTCTCAAGAGTGCCTTGATACAAAGAACATAGTTCTAGGGAGACAAAGCTCAAGTAGTTTAAGCTTCAAATCTTGTCTAACCCTAATTGAGGTGGGGGAAGAGGTACTTTTAGGTCCAGATTTGTACAGGGGTACAATGGGCATTACAATAAAGTATCTAGTCCAAAGACGATAAATAGACGGATGAGATGAAGTCAACGTGGGTGGGGCTGGCAGTGCCGGCCAGATCCCAGCGGCAGTGCCGGCCAGGCTTGCTGGGACGTCTTCAGGATGTTGGGGCGGCAGTGCCGTCAGCTTGGGGTCGGCATTGCCGTGGTGCGCAGGCCGGCAGTGCCGGTGTGGCCGGCAGTGTCGGTTGGTCGAGGCCGGCAGTGCCGAGGTGTTGAGGCCGGTAGTGCCGGTCCTGGGGGTGGCCTCCGGCTGAAATTCTTCCTCTCTTCCTTCCTTGTCCGACGTTGGGCCTCCCGTGACGTACTCTTCTCGAGGCTCGTACCTAATGACACAAAGTACATTGGCATGAGGTAGCATTCCATCCAAAGTAGTTCCAAGGTTGAGCGTCGAGAGGATTGAGTTCACCTTTTCATGTAGAGCTTTCACTCGGGCTCGAGTCATCGGTCCACTTGGGGGACTAGTTGGTCTTGGTGTAGTGTCGTCCTTAGGCGGGGCTACATCACTAAAGGTCAGGCTGTATCATCTCCCCCCCCCCCACTTGAAAAAGAGTCGTCCTCGACGATAACTCATCATGAACGTGTAGAGGAGGTGGATGACACCAACGCTTGAATCTCCCTTCACTTGTCAAGAGCCCTCTCAATAGCACAAGAGAAGCAAAGCAACACTCGGAGCGTAGCCAATGTTCAACGAGTTTAGGAAGAGGTCTTAAGTAGAAGGAGGTCACCTTATCAAAGTGTCGGTGTGCTCTCATTGAGAGATCTTGGTGTAGTTGAAGTGTGCGGGTGAAACCACTCATTGGAGCTCACTTGTATCATGCTCTCAAGAGCTCTTTTTTTCAACTCGTGCTCAATCGAGGTTCACATTGTCTTCCGCGTACATCTTACCGATAAGCCGTGTCCGCGGTTATGGATGATTTCGAGTTGTTTAACTCGATCATAGAACAACTTACACCTTATGCATTGTTGTTAATAATATGCTAATAACCTACGTAGTAATATAGCATTACTACAACTGATACCTAATAAAATTTGTCAACCGTGTGAGTGCCCTTGCAAGTACTTCGTTTGCGAAGGGGGGAATACATCGGATGGATTATGTTTGCACAGTATAGAACTGTTAGTGCACTCTCTCATCTACTTTTCTAGCACATGTAAGTTGTGAGTATCTCTATAGGTTTTTAGTGCTTGCGCGCTGCCGCTTAACCCCACCATGTTGCCTATGACGTCCTCTTGTGTTTTCTAAGTCCATGTGTGCATCAAGTATAAAGGACGACTGGTTGACGAATGATTATACATCTTGAAGTCTTGTTAAGTACGAACACGTACTTATTGTTGCTTTGGCACAATAACGGGCAGGTATAAAGACATGTTCGATGAAGATGACGTTAGCAAGGTTACCCTCCGGCTTGGTCTGGGCAGGGTTATGGACGCAACTGGTTATCTTCCGAACTCTTAGTCCCATGTGTATCTTGTCCGTACTCCTCGGACCTGTTTGATCTTCTATATAATTTGGATCTTTGTATTGTATATGTATCTTGACTCGTTGGAGTCGTTTCTTGTGGGCTCTTTCGTAAACCTGTTGTAATGCTACTACTCGTGATAATTCTTCTAGCATCAAGTATGTACTTCGTCGCACATGTCGTGTCAGAGGGCGTCTGTAAATCGATATCGTGTGAATTTCAGCGGGATCGCTGGAATTCTCGTGGTACCAGTTTTGGAGCATCACACTATGCATGCAAAAAATTTAAGACATAAGCTGCTAAGATAACACACCTGATATATATACTCCCTCCGTAAAAAAGCTGCGCGGGTGCTATTCATCTCTGATTTTACAAAAAAAAAACCTCCTTAATTAAAAACGTTCCAAAATAGGTTTGATTCAAGATATCATCTTCCCGTCCGGACGACCGCGCGCCGCCGCTCCTCGGAGAGGGCATCCGACGCCGCAGCTCTCTCGCCATCCGCAGCTCCCTCCATCGTCCCCCGCCGCTCCCTCCGTAGCCCACCGCTACTCCGTCGCTGTCAGGTCGTCGAACGCGGACGCATCCACGGTGGCTGCACCTGTTCAGCATCGGCGCTGGCGCTCCTCCCCGCCGGCTTCACCTGCACCGCATCGATGTCTGCCGCTCCCACCACCGGCGCGCTAACCTGGCCTCCCTTCCACCATCTCGCACCGCCCCGGATTCCGCCGCGGGGAACGACTCGAACTCGAAGGATTGCCGCAGTTTGTGCCTGCTAATTTACAAATAAGGTCGTGATTAGTTTCCCTAAATTCCGTGATCGGTTCCCCAAAATTACGGAATTGGTTTCCTTATTTACCTCAGATAATTATGATTAGTTTCCTTATATACTGACCCAATAATTTTCTAAACCATTCACAGAGATAATCTTTTTTGACAACTATTCACAGAGATAATCGTGATTAGTTTCCTTAGATACAGAGAAGTAGTGGTGTTTCACAGAGAGAATCTTTAGAAAGGAACCAGAATGCTGCAATCTTATGATATGTCCCTCATCTATGTTTACCATGCAACTAAAAATAACTTGACAAAGGACTAAGCATAAGAATGAATGGGATAAAATGAGAGGGAGAAAATCATGCAGTACTCCTGTCCAAAGAATAACAACTAAACAAGGAGACATCTCATAGATTTTTGGATTCAATGAACACACAAGACTGTTGATAGTGTGACAAATAGAGACATCAATTTTGTTTTTCATGTCCTACAAGTTACTATCTGATGGTAGTGTCCAAAAATCACTAGATTGGACTTCTTTTTTTCCATGACATTGCAAATATCACCAGATTACTAATAGGAGGGTTGCAAACAAGTATCAGCTGAATTATGCATTGTCCTACTCGATAACAGTTAACACAACTACTTTGTGATGGCAAATGAACAACAGAATGCAAAGAGTGCAGTGATCCAGTCAACATGCAGGATAATTAAGTAATATGACCATGTGTAATTATCCATCTCTGAAACAACAGTTATATTTTCAGTAAGTAAGATGACCATTTGGCTGCATTCAGAACTCCACTCAAGACGGAGGCGGCGCAGGAGATCGCCAGCGCTCGCAATCCAGCTGCAACTCCAGCTGCCGCGACCACGCGCAACGGCGGGGGCTTCGTTCCTCGCGCTCGCCGTCACTGCAACCGCTACTGGATCCGGCATCCTCCAAACATTTGGCTATAAATTCAGCAAAGGACTAAGCTCAACAGTATTAGCTCATCCACTACCAGCTATCGGAGTAGGATCGTTGGAGATACTCCTAGAGATCAGAACATACCCACTATGCTTCTTGTTGGAGATACTCCTAGAGATCAGAACATACCCACTATGCTTCTTATACACGTGAGAAGCTGCAGGCTAATTAAGTTGCAGCCAACGCTGCCTCCTTTTAGCAACTGAATTTGAGTAAACTTCAGTAAGAGAAGCAACTAAATTTTAGTACGGAGTAATCTATTGACCTAAGCAAACTTATATTGACTCAACCAAAACACATTTTAGCTAACAAAACATTCAGGCATAGTGACGAATGACACTACAATAGTAAATCCTCGTACATCAGCCGCGGCTAAATGGAATGCTCACAATACCTCAACTTGCAGCACTGAATACAGGGGCCTTTAGTGGAAATTATTCAGGCATTGGGTGAAGATTACCTGCTGATGAGGAGGATAGGGGAGCGGCTAATGCTCTGCCGGAGGAGAGCACAACTCATATAGCCATGGCGTCCTTCCACAGCGGAAAGAATCAACTCTGGCCGGCAATCAAGAGTTGGCTGCCGAGCGAGCAAGGGGGGTCTCACCGCACCTCAGGGAAGAAGATGAGGCGGTGGCACCCATCCCCTTGGCCCGCTCTTGCTCTGCTTCTGGGCCTAGAAGGGAATGAAAAAGAAGTCGCCGGATGCGATGTGGAGAAGTGCCTGGACGCCTGGTCCACTGGCCCACGACGAGGTCGTGGATGATTTTCAACATGAGGTCATCGGCGGTGACCTCAAGCTTCTTCTCGCCGTCGGAGAGCACATCGAGCACCGCTGAACGTAGATCTAACAAGGCGGCGAGGGGGGAGCAAGGCGGCAGAGGCATGGAGGAAAAAATCCAACCTTGGGCGGTGTCTCGTAGCGGCAGCGCCGAGGGGAGCTAGATGGCCGGTGAAGGAGGCGGCACCATCACACAGTGGGGAAAGCAGCAGCATGGGGGCAAGGGGCAGAGCAGCAGCGAGGGGCAGAGCTGGGCGGAGCGAGGAAGACGAGCGGCAGGACAGCTGGTTATGTCAGGAATTCTGTGAGGACTTGTTTGCAAAATGACCACCGCGCAGCTTTTTACCGGACCGAGGGAGTATGAGGTTAAGGAACTACGACTGCCCTGGTGTCTTAATCTAAAAAAATGTTCAGCAAATAAATAATAACTCTATTATTGTCTCGCACAAACAGACAACATAAATTGATGTCAGAAAGTTAACTTCCGAGCAACTCGCTTCCTCCATGCCCACAGCCAACTAGCCAAGGCCACAACTGCTTCCACCTTGCAGTACGCCGCAAGAGTCAATCGCTGTCCCCTCCAGCATCTGGAAAAGCATAGAAGTGTCACCATGGTAAGAAACAGATGTGGACGTTCCAGAGAGTGTATATGCTGATATGGAGAGCCAGTTTGTTGCTAGTTTTGTATTAGTAGATTTTTCATATATAAGAAAACAACAACAAATGCTACTGCGTACTTAAAAGTTTTTTGTGCATTAGATTGTGTGTCCCACAAAAGCTAAATACATCCTAGCCTGAATTTGAACAATGGTCACTACTTGATCAGTCAGCTAGGAATTTACAAAATACAGATGTCAATGGACGTGTATGCAGGATCTAAATCCCCTGCGTGAATTTTGAACAGGAAGCGTCCTGAAATTCTCAAAACAACTAATGTCAGGTTTCTATGGTCCTACAAAGATTCAGGGTCAAACTTTATAGTATTTGCAGGATACGAAAGCAGAAAAATATAGGTGCAACAGTTACCAATTTTTTTAACACTATTCCTAGTGCTTCCTGCCAGGTTCATATCTTTCCAATGCAGCTGAGTTTGATGTTCTTTTGCAAGGCAGTAGAACATCCTGAATCTTTGTAGGGCAATAAATTTAAATGTTACAGACTATTTAATCTTACCATCAGCAGATCCATCAGCAGATTCTGCATCGCCACCTTTATCTCCACCCTCTACATTCTCCTCATCATCTGCAACTTCTTCATCTTCATCATCGTCACTATCAGCTTCAACTTTAGGCACTGGCATGGGTATGAAAGAACTTCTCCGGCGAGAACTTGTAATAATATTGCTCGTGTCTATGCCCTCAAGATCCTTTGCTCTCTCCTTTCTTTTTTTCACTGCTTTAATTTCTGTTCAAAGAAAGCATAACAATTAACAGGCAAGTCAACTGATTATGTAATATCGACATGCTTCAAGTGATTAACACAACACTAGCATGCAGCAGTAACAGTTGAACAAAATGTATAACCAATTACAAGAGTTCAGGATGAGGTCATCCCATCACAATTTACAGTAATATATCTTACCATTGAGAACAAAACACCTTTCTTTTGAGAGGAGAACAAACATCTTCTGTAATGTTATATCTTACTTTTTAGGACAAGCACCTTCGTGATGCTCACAGTTTGTGAGAAACACATAACGTTTTTTCTAGGGAAAAGAGTTATATTACCCTACAATTTCTAAATCAAGGTCGAAGTAAGACATAAATCTAGTTGGGTGGGTTTGCAACCTTGTGCATCCACAGCTTAGACTCTGCACCCAAGGAGAGTTCTTCACAAAGTGCAATTCAACAACCTAAAATCCTAAAGCTACCCAAATAAAATTTAGAAAATGAAACAATCCACAGAAGCTTCATCACATATTTATTATGTATAATTAAAAAAACGAACTGGACCTTTTTCAGAAGGGTGTGAAGACAATCCTTCCTTTTCAAGTATATCCTCTAACTCCTTTATCAAATAAGCCTCGCGCTTGCTTTCGGGGGCCTGCTTTGCCCTCCGATACACAGAAGGTGGAATACTAGTAAAAGAACATATTAGTAAATTCGTTATTCCAAAATTCGTTAACTAGCATCCGAGTATCCAAAAGTAAGAATTACCTCATTCCACAAGATTTGATTATTGACTTCAGACGTTCTACTTGTTTGCCATACACTGGAGCTGGCTGTTGTCTTTTCTGCAAATCGAAATATAAAAACAGTAAGCTAAACATAATGAAGGAACAAGTATTCGAGTGCCCAAGATTTTAAAAAAAAGAACCTTGTCATCTTCCTCAGCAGATGAATGGGGATTATCTTCTGTCGAATTTCCACCTTTGTTTTTAGTACTTTTATCTAAGTCTTGTTTTGCAACCTTTTTAATCTTGGGAGTTGACAATTTCTTCTCCACTGTAACCTTTTTCTGCTGTTTTATAGATTTGCCCTTCTCAGCCCCTCTCTTTTTTGGTCTCTTAGCTCTATCACTGTCCTCCCTCTCACTATGGCTATCATTTAGTTCAGAGGTATCAGAGTCTTGACGAGCTCTTTTAGAGCCTTTACTTGTGTTTTGGCTAGCATCCTTTTGTGCCTCCTTTTTGCCAACATCCATTGTCCCATTTTCAGGTTCTTGCAAAACCAAAACCTGTCATCCAGAAATGTAATAGAAATGCAGTCAAGAAGTCTTTAAGCTAAAGCTAAATCAAAAATCAAAGACATGTTTCTGCTGCACATTTTGAAACGTACTCTGTCTAACTCTTTGGTAATAAAACCCTTGTAAGCATCCAAAGCTTTCTTCTCAAGCTTGAGGTCTTCTTCTAAAGTTCGGCGAACTCCTACTAAAGTAAGAGTTCTGCATTGCTTCATTTTGTGAATAAGTGCTGAATAGCCAAATGCGTTAACAGGTAAAATGAATGATGTAATGTTCTTCTTTAAAGTAACTTATGCTCTCCTTTTTTTTTGGTGACGACAGTTGCACAAGCTAGAGTTCCAGACTCCAGAGTTCAAACCAAAATCAAGTAAAATACAAAAGTGCATGCTTTTGGCAAGATGAAGTAGACATGCGAAGGAAATATGAAGGAATCTGAAGTGTACAATTAAAGCAAGACACACTCAAAGTGTATAAAGTAATCTCAACCTAAAATTTCTGGTGCATCAATAATCAGGTATGACTTACTACCAAACCCACCCACGCGAGCATTCCACCATACTACGCAAATATGAAATAATGTCTCGACCAAAATAATTGATCAGGTAAAAATTGTTCACCTTATTATTTTCTACAGCCTCCTAGATGCAGATTTTACCATTTTAATATCAGTATCGATGCTTTTGATGGCACATGTGCTTATGTCCTGAGGTAATAGCTAGCTATTTATACTCAAGTTAGATATTCATAACCATTATTGTGGGCAGTGCAAGACTTAGAAACAATAGAGATCACTGATTAACAGTGACAGGTTGGAGACATACTCTGAGTTCTCTCTAAAATAAGAATCCCTTTTATCGATAGCTTTCTTGATCATAGCTTCGCTTATATCACAACCAGAAGCTTGATTTCTTGCTCCCTCCGGATCTTTCTCTGTCTCACTAGATCTTGCCCCCGGCTCATCAGCACTGGAGGAGATTTTGTTCGACACTGATTGCGCATCTTCCGATCCTTCCTTGGACAAATTATCATCTTTAGCTTCAGCCTTCTCTGATGCATTACTAGTATTCTCATCACCAAATTCAGAAAACACCTGGTATCATGCACAACCAAAAAGAGAAAAGTAAATGACCATTGCAGAAAGCTGAGTAAATAATGCCTGGTGTACAAACTAGCAGGTTTTATCTAAGGTAAGTAAATATAAATACCAAAGGAATCATTTTCTGAACTTCGAAACATAAAACTTAAGGGAATGATATGCCCATGCTTGGGAAAGGTTCAGAAATCAAGCAATAACACTCAGGAATAGCTACGAATTTAGGAGGTTCTATTATGAAATATATGGTGCAATTACAAGTAGCTAGGCCAGACCCTCAATAGAGGCGGCTAGAATTCAACCCAAATACAGAAGAGATGCCTCCAACCCTAAGGAAAACTGAGCTATAAAGCTCAGGCGAGGAAGATGACAAACAACCGAGTAGTTGGGAAAAAGTACAGGTGTAAAGCAAATCGACACTTCTTCAGTTGACCATGAACACCTCGTCAGTTAGCGGTTTGGGTCCTGACAACTTCCCCGTTCTTGAGAAACGACCTGCCCTCAAGGAGTGAAACCTGGAAATACTTTTTGGATGAAACTCGCATCTTCCCATGTAGCGGCTTCTGCAGGGAGGTTTACCCATTTGATCAGCCAACACACAACGGGAATGCTGATATCACCGTGTACTCTGGGAATGAGTTTGCACTCCAATACTGCTTCTGGTGCCACCAATATGGTTCTACTGTCATCAAGCAGAGGTAAATTTGGATTTGGCACAGCCTTCGGTCCAATGTGTTGTTTCAGCTGACTCACATGAAATGTGTGATGCAATTTGCAGTTATCCGGCAGAAGCAACTTGTAGGATGTGTTGCCTACCTTCGCGAGTACCTTGAATGGACCATACTACTTGGAGTGTAATTTCAGGCAGTGGTGTAAACTGAGGGAAGTGTGTCAACTTGGAACGATCTCTCGATTCTATTTTTATCAGCAAAATGCTTCATTCTCTCTTGTGCTTTAGCAAGGTTCTGCTTAATCTGGGCTGTCGTTTGTTCCCTTTGCTGATCAGGGGTGAATGTGTCACCAGAATCTTCTGCAGGGAGGAGCATTTCTGCTAAGAGGGGAGGTGGTCTGCCATACAGAGCTTGAAATGGAGTCATATTGAGTGAGGTGTGGAAGCTTGTGTTGTACCACCACTCAGCCATGGACAACCAACTATGCCACTTCTTTGGCTGAAGGAAGGCCATGTTCCTCAAGTAATGCTCTAAGCATTGATTGACCCTTTCGGTTTGGCCATCCGTTTGAGGGTGATAGGAAGTACTAAAATGCAGTTTGACACCCAGAGCACTGAACAAGCTTTGCCACAGTGTGCTTGTGAATATTCGGTCTCTATCAGTCACAATGACAGTTGGAAGGCCATGGTATTTGAATATGTGATCAATGAAGGATTTAGCTACTGTTCTGACAGTGATGGGATGCTTCAAGGAAATGAAGTGGGCATATTTTGTAAATCTGTCAACAACCACCAGTATCATGTCCTTGTTCTCAGATAATGGCAAACCCTCAATGAAGTCTGGGACAGGTAGAGGTTGCAAGAGGCCTGGGTAAGCACAATGTTCAGGTTTGTTGATCTGGCAAACTGGACAAGCTTTGACAAAAGCAGTGACTGCAGATTTGAGGCCCTGCCAAGCAAAGAGCAATTTAATTCATTGGTATGTTGCTTTTTCACCAGTGGCCTCCTAGTTCAGACTTATGCATGGACTGCAAGAGTTTCTCTCTCAAAGCATTTCCCTGTCCAGTGAAGATCTTATGCTTATACCTAAGCACTCCACTCGTGAGTGTGTAGTGTGGCACTGCCTTTGCATCCAGAAGAAGCTTGGAGATGATATCTTGACACTTCTCATCTCCTTCTGTGCTTTTGAATAGTTGGGACAAATGATACTTTACTCTAGAGAGGGCATCGGCAACTCTGTTTTCTCTGCCCTTTTTATACTCCACTGCATATTTGTACCCCAATAATTTGATCATGAGTTTATGTTGCACCCCTTCAGTTAATTTTTGTTCCTGGATGTGCTTGAAGCTTTGCTGGTCAGTCCGAATTATTACAGAACTAGCAGCAAAAGTAATGTTTCCACTTTTTGAGTGCTTCAATTATGGCCAACGCTTCCTTGTCATATGTAGACAGTGCAGCTGCTTTACTTCCAATGGTTTGGCTCATAAACGAAATTGGTCTTCCTTGTTGCATTAGCACAGCTCCAATACCATATCCACTTGCATCAGTTTCCAATATAAACGGTTGAGTGAAGTCTGGCATAGTGAGGACAGGAGTGCTAGTCATTTTCTGTTTCAAATCAAGGAAAGCTGCATTTTGTTCCTCAGTCCATAGAAATCCCTCTTTCTTTAGTGCAACAAATAGTGGTTCGCAAATTATACCATAATGTTTCACAAATCTCCTATAGTAGCCTGCCAAACCGAGGAAACTTCTCAATTCAGTGACATTTGATGGAGTTGGCCAATTGACTATTGCAGCTATTTTGGCAGGGTCCGTTGCTACTCCCTTGCCAGTGATTATATGGCCCAGGTATTCCACCTGCTTTTGGGCAAAAGTGCATTTCTTCCTCTTGGCAAACAGCTGGTTTTCTCTGAGGCAAGTGAATACTGCTGTCAAATGCCCAATGTGTTCTGTTAATGACTTGCTATAAATCAGTATATCATCGAAGAACACCAAGACAAATTTCCTGAGCAATTTTTCCAAAATTGCATTCATGAGCTGTTGGAATGTGGCAGGGGCATTTGTCAACCCGAATGGCATGACGACATATTCATAATGTCCTTGGTGTGTGCTAAAGGCAGTTTTATCAATGTCCTGCTCACTCATTCGGATCTGGTGATAGCCACTTCTAAGGTCAATTTTGGAGAATATTTGTGCTGCATTGAGTTCATCCAGGAGGTCTTCTATCACTGGGATAGGGAACTTGTTGTTGATAGTTTTTGTGCATTCATTTTTCTAAAGTCAATGCACAGGCGCCAATCAAAGTCTTTCTTTTTGACAACTAGTGCTGGAGAAGAATAAGGACTGTTAGTGGGTCTGATGAACTTGTTCTTCAACAAATCAGTCACCAATTTCTCCATAATATTTTTCTGGTGATGTGGTATTCTGGAAATGACATGATCACATTTCCTTTTTGGGGGCAGGGATGTTGGCTCCGAGAATATGTCCTCGAACTCTGACAGAACAGCTTGGACAGGTAGTGGAATTGTGTCTATTGTTTGTTCTGTGTCAGATAAGGGTGGTTTGATTAGGAGCAAAGCTCCACAGATAGAATTATCAATAGTTTGTGTAGTTGGGCACTGTGAGGAATATCTGTAGTGGCAGGTAGGCTGGCATCATAGAATGTGACAATTTCCTCATTAATCCTCACCTTCAGAGTTAGTGCCTTAAGATTTAGTTCCACTGGGCTGTGTTCATAAATCCAGTGTGCTCCTAAAATGATGTCATAGCCCTTTCAGCTTGAGGACTCGGAAATTGCAGTTGAATGGAATTCCTTGAATATCATAAGCTGTGTTATTACATAGGAATTCTGTCCACAATGTTTCTCCATTTGCAACTTGCACTTTTTCTCTTGGTGTTGGTGTGAAGCAACAGTTTGCCTTCGCTGCTAGTTCAGGAGTGATGAATGTGGTGGTACTCCCTGTATCAACAAGAGCCAGGGCCTTTTCTTTGCCAATAGTAATTTGCAGAGTAAATGTATATTTCTTTGCTTTCTTTCCTCTCAATGCATGCATGGAAATTTGAAGAGTTGGGTTGTCCGCAGATTCTTCCGGATTATCAGAGTCTTCGTCATACTCATGTATGATTTCCGGACTGTCCTGGTCCTGTGTTTGCAAGGCATTAATTTGAGCTGCTTGTGACATTTTACAAACCTTTTTATGCCCAGGAAACCAGTTCTCCTTGCACTTGTAGCAAATGTTCTTTTACTTTGCTTGCTGTATGATAGCAGCAGCAGGTGGAAGAACAGCAGACTTTTGTGGTTTTTGTTGCTCAAAGGAAACCTGTCTCCTCATACTTGGAACATACTGCCGAGATGTTGGTGGTGGGATAGAGTGTTCCATTCATCTTGCATACCACATGGCTTGTTGCATATCAACTGGTTTCAAGCATTGTAAGTGCACTTGAATATGAGTTTGGAGACCAGATATAAAGCTGTTAATGTAATAATCATCTGGCAGTGTAGGGTTATCTCTTCTCATGAGATTCAATGCTCTCTCGAACTTGGTTATGTAATCAGCTACTGTGGATGTTTGTGTTAAGGAGTGGAAGTTTCGGACATTTTCACAAATGGAAGTAACAGAGAACCTATCAGTCAGGTATCTGCAGAATCTATGCCATTGCACATTGTTTGTTGAGAAACCAGTACTTCTCCACCATTGAATAGCTGGTCCTGTCAAATAAGTAACAACAATTTGTGTTCTCTGGTCCAGAGGCGTCCTGGCAGCATCAAAGTATTGTTCAATGGTTTGGATCCAAGAGTCTGCATCATCTCCCTCAAATTCAGGAATATTCAGTTTCGCTGGTTTGACCACAGGCTGTAACTTCCTGATATCCTGATAGTTTGTTTTCTGAAACCCTCCTCTGTTTTCACTACCACAGTAGTCCTCATCATGTGGTTCTGTAATGTTGTGCCCCTGTTGTTGATGTTCTCGGGCAGTGTGCTCAATTCTCAACTGCTGCATGTGTCCAGGGTTCTTTTGGTGACCATAGTGAGGGTGTCTGTATGGTGCCTTGTAAGTGCCATCCAAGTTCTGTTCTCTGCCAGCTGCATCTTGCATAGTACCAAAACCCACTGCAGGAGCTGGTGGTCTGTGTTGGTCTGGTTGGAGTGGGGATGATTTGGGCTGTCCAGTGCATATAAAGGCTGGACCTTGTGGTGTATGCATATACACACTGCCTTGCCCTGGTGAATTACTGGGTTGACCTCCTGTTTGTGGCGGCTTGTTAACCTCATCAGGTTTAGGAGAGTCAGTGTTACGCTGTTCATTTGGGTGGAGCGAGAACAACCTATCGAAGTTAGCTTGCAGCTCAAGCTTGCCTCAATATTGATGACCAGGATCTCTGGGCGTACAGCTGGGGAGCATCCTTTTCTGCAGCTAATATCTATAACCTACATTTCAAGCGTCTTGAAGCCCTACATTCTCTAAGTGGATCCGGAAATCTAAATACACTCCCAAGTTAAAAGCCTTCTTCAGGCTCCTTGCTAATGATCACCTCAACACGAAGGATCTACTCCAAATAAAAGATTATGAACTAATAAAAACAGGTCCTGTTGTCTTTGTGAAGATGAAGATAGTTGAATTGAAACCGTAGATCACCTTTTCTGGAATTGTCCTTTTACCAAATGTTGCTGGCTTTCGATCAATGTTAGACTCGATGCTAGTCAAAATGTCGTCAGCATGCTCTCCTCTGCTAAAACTGCTTTTGGCAAGCCTTTTTTTTAATTTTGAAGCCATAGCTACTGCTTCCTGATCCAATTTGAAAGCAGAGGAATGCTATTTTTTTGACAATGTTAATCTTAGTTTTAGTTCCTTTTCTGTCTCCTTCAAAAGGGACCTCTTTCTTCTT
>NC_061510.1:194683963-194707854 GCF_022539505.1 Lolium rigidum | reverse complement strand
GACCTCTTTCTTCTTTCTTACAAAATGAAGGATGACCATAGGACAGCTCTTACTGCCTGGCTAGACTGTAATCCTTAGGCTAAGGTACATTCTCTCCTCCCTCCCTGGGTATTTTTCCTTTTGCCTATAAATTTTACTGTTGGGGCCTCCCCCTACAGTTTTCCAATTAAAGAAAAATCACATATGGTCTTGAAGATAGTCAACTATACTACCTATTTTTTTATTTACTTTGGTTAAATCAGAGATAATCGTTGCGGATTAGCTTAGTTGGAATAACACATGACAATTTTGCAGTGCTCTTACAAGATTAGGAGCTAGGCCGGCCGCAGGTTGGTTCGTACCACCTGCTAAGAGCTCGGCAGGAGTAGGGGTGGGCAAATAAATCGAGGAACGAAAACCGACACCGAATGAACCAAGACCAAAACCGAATAAACCGAGGACCGAAAATTCGGTGTTCTATTTGGTCCTGATTTCTGGAAAACCAAATTTGGTTCAGTGATATCGGTTTGCAAACACGGTTGGCCAAACTTCCGAGAATGCCGAAATACTATGGATATGTGTCCAAAAAAAAACTAGCGAAGCCCAGCAATCCATGTGGCACAGACATCCTTGCATCACACGTATCGTGCTATTAAATCCACACATAAGATAAGATCGAAACTGCCAGGCCACCCCCACAGGCCACAGCCCCACGTGAGGACAACTTCTCTTTCCCATTCCTAACCTAACCGCCAGAGACGCTATCTCTCTTGGTCTCGTTCCCTGCCGGCAGTGGAGGAGGCCCAGCCAGCGGCCAGTGCCTTATCTCTACCCTTCCTTTGTGTCTTTCTTGTCCCCGTGGACTACATCTTCTTCTATTTAGCAATCTCCTCTACCAACCCGTTTGGGATTATTTTGCTGAACTCACACGCGAGATGTTCTTGCCTGTAGGAACTGATTTTGTTTTCTATCTTTCTTCCATCGCTCACATTTTCTTTCCTATTTTGTGTGTTGTCAAACAAGATCTGTTCTGTTCAGTGACACTGAAGAGCGAACCAAATTATCAGTTGACCGAAGCCTCGGTTAGCTTTTCCTCAAACGACCGATCTGTCACTAATTTTTGAAAACCGAATTCTCAATAGCCCGAAAAACCGAACCGATTGGTTCGGTCTAATGGAATGCCCATGCCTCAGGAGGATGACGCTTAGCACCCTGTGATTTTGAGATAAATAACTTCATTTTTTATTCTAACAAGTTCAACCAATCTGCAGAATACACTGTTTGTTAAATGATTAGTACTAGCTTTGGTAGCAAATAATAAAATGTAATCACCCTTTCATGCAACTAAATCCAATAAGAAACCATGTGTACGTATATATAAGTCAGCCCAATAACTTGCATAAATGTTAGAAGTAACAATAACAAAGTAAAGAAAAAATCATTGTTATAGTAAGGAACCATTAATTTCACTGACTGTGTTTCTCCATGGTAATTATTATGCCACAGGAAGGCCTGTGTACATTATCATCCATTGTACCTTGTCTATACATTGCCTTATGAACTTTTTATGAGCATCAAGTGATTTTATCTCCAACCCCATGTCCTTCTCCAACGTTCTCCTAACACCTTCAAGGGTCAAGGAGCTGAAACAAGAAAAATACCAGTGTTACATTCCTCTTTGTTGACCATGGCAAATGAGAGAGAACAAATTGACCTGATTCCTAAAGTAAGGAAATAAAGAAGGAAAGACCAGTTTCGACTGCTAGCAAGCACAGCTGGAGAGCCCTTTCCGAGGCAGCCAGGTCTACAGAAGCACATAATGTATGCCACTGCCCCTCAAATGTCACCTTTTTTTATACCTTACAGACTTGTATACCTAAGGACACACGAAATCTGCTGCCTAGCCATTACTAATACTACCCTTTAATCGCGAATTTGGTATAGCAATTGCAAACAGCATTGTGGAGCCCTACAAAGAGGAAGAACTCAGCGTGTACATCGCATTACAAGACACCAAGGTGCCCATACACAGCAATACAGTGACCACGGAGTTGACAAAGCCAGCAGTCAACCACAATGAATCTCCGGTGAGGTTCCATTTCCCTCCACCCTAAAGGCTTAAGAACTAGGGTTTCAGTTTCATCCCCCATAAGACCTATTCCTAGGAGCTACTTGCATTACGCCGCCACATTTTCGACGGACCTGCAACCCTATTTCACCGCCCTAGCCTCAACCACCATCATTGCACGGACTAAATTGAATCCAGCCGACCAAAACCCTCTATGTTCCAGGACAATTGAACATACACCGACAAGCTGAAATTCCAACACCAGGGCTACCCCAGTCCCATCGCCAAAACCCTAGACAGCAACTCGCGCCTCGCGCCTCGCGCCGCCCAGCCAAAAACCCTAGAAGGCATAGACCATCGGGGCACAACCAACCAGGCAACCAGTCCGAAAAGGTGAAGCGATGAGAGGAAGAGACGCTCACTCGGCCTGATTTTTGAAGAAGGGAACGCGGGCGCGTAGGGCCTTGTCGATCTCTGCCTCCCTGCCCCGCGCGGCGGCGGCCGCGGCGTCCGCCTCCATGCGACAGTGGTGGTGGTGGTGGTGGAACTTATTTCGGCTGTCCTGTCGCTCGCGCTAGCCTGCCTTGATTTGCTTTGCCGCTGCAGTTTTTTGGGCGATCCCTATTTGACGCTTAAGGGAGTAACTTCTTTTGGGCTTCTAGTTATGCATAAGCTCTTAGAAACTGCGGTGACTAGAAGCTCATAGAAATTAGTTTTCCCTATTTTTTTGGGTTTCTAGAAGTTTAGCTTATTTGATGTGTTGAGTTATAAAATATCAGTAATGCCCCTAAATCATGAAATAGAGGATGATACCATAGTAGCACAGAAATAGCCTACAAATTGACCATGAAACAATAATTGGGCGGAGTCCATGGTGTGCAAACAGAGGTTAGGAATTTGAAGGATTCGAGCTAGTTGCCCTCAGCTGCGGCGTGGTCATCGAGCGGCCAAAGAGATCGTCGGTGGCGACGGCCCTGCTGCGGGTGGAGAGGCGGGATGCAGGGGGCGGCGGAGGAGCGGCGACTGGGCGACGGCGCCAGCGGCTACGGGGAGCGGGGATCGGCGACCAGGCGATGGCGTCGGCGGCGACCTGCTGCTGGTGGAGAGGCGGGATGCAGGGGGCGGCTGCGGGGAGCGGCGACCAGGCGACTGTGCCCTGCTGCGGGGAGCGGCGGCTGGGTGATGGCGGCTGCGGGGAGCGGAGACCGGGCGATGGCGTCACCGGCGACGTTGAGGAACCCAAGCGCTCCATGGTCATGTCCGGTCGATGCGGGATGTGCTTCGTTCGTTTCGATGGCCAAACGTTATCTCCCGTGGAGTGGCAGTTTCCTGTAATTAGAATGGAATTGCGGGGTAATTCAATATGCCGGTTCAGGTCTTCAGCTGAGAAGCTCGAGAAACCGCTCGGAGACATATTGTGGGATTGCACACGATCCTTGCTTCACAGTGAAAATAAGCGGGTCGGCCGCCGTAGACTTCTTTTGAGCTTCAGCTGCCCTGAACCTAGAAGCCCATCTAGAAGCTAAAAAGAAGTGTTCCATAGTGTAGTAACATGGTGCATGTTACTACTCTATGTTACTACCTCCATAGTGGGTAGTTACTATACTCCCTCCGACCTAGGGCTTTAGGCGTGATTTTTTTTTGGAAATTGCCTCATGGCGTAAGGCACGGACGGTTAGGCTACGTAATGTTTCCGATTTTACCCTCCCGCACGTAACCCTTCGTCCTCGATCGAACCCCGTCGTCCTCGTCCTCGAAACCAGGCGCGCGACGGCTCCCTGCTTCAGCTTCCACGCGAATTAATCGCCCTCCTCCGATCTCCTTTTATGGCTGGGACGGTAATGGATCTTCTTCCCCTCCGCAGTTCCTCTTCCCCGTCTAGCTTCTCTCCATGTCGCCGAAGGTTTTGAAAGTTCGTCGGATCTCTAGGGCAGCAGCGATCTTGGCGCTGGCGGTGGCTTTGACGCTATCCAATGGAGCCACCGCGATGGAGGACGGCGGCAGTCCGTCTGCTGCTGCTGTTGCAGCCATGACATGGAGGCACGACATGGAGCACGACGGCTCCTTTGGTGTTGCTGGCATGGAGGACGGCAGTCCGTCTGCTGCCTCCGCGATGGAGGACGGCGGCAGTTCGTCTGCTGCTTGATACGTCTCAAACGTATCTATAATTTCTTATGTTCCATGCTACTTTATTGATGATACCTACATGTTTTATACACATTATATGTCATTATTATGCGTTTTCCGGAACTAACCTATTGACGAGATGCCGAAGGGCCGGTTCTTGTTTTCTGCTGTTTTTGGTTTCAGAAATCCTAGTAAGAGAAAATATTCTCGGAATCGGACGAAATCAACGCCCGAGCATCTTAGGATTGCATGAAGCTTCCGGAACACCCGAGAGCCGCCGGAGGGGGCCACGAGGCCCACCGGACAACAGCCGGCGCGGCCAAGGGGGGCCCGCGCCCCCTGTTGTGTCGTCGCCTCGTTGACCTTCCGACTCCGCCTCTTCGCCTATATAAAGGTCCCCGACCTAAAACACGATACGGAAAAGCCACGGTACGAGAAACCTTCCGGAGCCGCCGCCATCGCGAAGCCAAGATCCGGGGGACAGGAGTCTCGTTCCGGCACGCCGCCGGGACGTGGAATTGCCCCCGGAAGGCTTCTCCATCGACACCACCGCCATCTTCATCAACGCTGCTTGTCTCCCATGAGGAGGGAGTAGTTCTCCATCGAGGCTCGGGGCTGTACTGGTAGCTATGTGGTTCATCTCTCTCCTATGTACTTCAATACAATAATCTCATGAGCTGCCTTACATGATTGAGATTCATATGATGATGCTTGTAATCTAGATGTCATTATGCTAGTCAAGTGGGTTTTACTTATGTGATCTCCGGAGACTCCTTGTCCCACGTGTGTAAAGGTGACAGTGTGTGCACCGTGTGGGTCTCTTAGGCTATATTTCACAGAATACTTATTCACTGTTATGAATGGCATAGTGAAGTGCTTATTTATATCCATTTATGATTGCAATGTGTTTTGTATCACAATTTATCTGTGTGCTACTCTAGTGATGTTATTAAAGTAGTTTATTCCTCCTGCACGGTGTAATGGTGACAGTGTGTGCATCGTGTAGTACTTGGCGTAGGCTATGATTGTGATCTCTTGTAGATTATGAAGTTAACTATTGCTATGATAGTATTGATGTGATCTATTCCTCCTTCATAGTGTGATGGTGACATTGTGCATGCTATGTTAGTACTTGGTTTGGTTATGTTGATTTGTCATGCACTCTAAGGTTATTTAAATATGAACATTGAATATTGTGGAGCTTGTTAACTCCGGCATTGAGGGTTCGTGTAATCCTACACGGTTAGTGGTGTTCATCATCCAACAAGAGGGTGTAGAGTCTAGCATCTATCTATTTATTCTGTTATGTGATCAATGTTGAGAGTGTCCACTAGTGAAAGTATGATCCCTAGGCCTTGTTCCTAAATATCGCTATCGTCTGCTTGTTTACTATTTTACTGCATCTTTACTTCCTGCAATATTACTACCATCAATCGCACGCCAGACAAGCACTTTTACGGCGCCGTTACTCTTGCTCATATTCATTCATACCACTTGTATTTCACTATCTC
Source organism: Lolium rigidum (assembly GCF_022539505.1). Taxonomy (NCBI): domain Eukaryota; kingdom Viridiplantae; phylum Streptophyta; class Magnoliopsida; order Poales; family Poaceae; genus Lolium; species Lolium rigidum. The sequence continues at coordinate 194,702,169 of NC_061510.1, read as the reverse complement.
TTCGCCGAACTAGTGCACCTATTAGGTGTGTTGGGGACACAAGAGACTTCTTGCTTTGTGGTTGCGGGGTTGCTTGAGAGGGATATCTTTGACCTCTTCCTCCCTGAGTTCGATAAACCTTGGGTGATCCACTTAAGGGAAACTTGCTGCTGTTCTACAAACCTCTCCTCTTGGAGGCCCAACACTGTCTACAAGAATAGAAGCACACGTAGACATCAAGCTATTTTCTGGCGCCGTTGCCGGGGAGGAAAGGTAAAAGGCCCTCATACTCCGGTCCCAGGTAACTAAGTACTTTTCTGTTGCCATTGTGTGAGTGCTCGGAGCTATTTCCTTTAGATCCTACAATTGCATCTTTTTGTCTCTTGTTTTACACTAGTAAGGCTTAATGGAAGACAACAACAAAATGAGAGATCTTTATGAACTTTATCTTGAATTAGGACATGATGTGTTTGAAGAGAAAATTAAAAAACCCATGGAACTTATGCATGCTAATGGGAATGTTATTAGTATGAATGCTTTGAACACCATTGTTGCTAATGCTATGGAAGAATTTAAGCTTGGGGAGGTCGGTTTTGATGAAAATGATCTCTTTAGTCCTCCGGGTATTGAGGAGAAAGTTTATGTTGATTATGATATGCCTCCTATTTATGATGATTATAATGATAGTGGTCTTTTGGTGCCGCCTACTATGGAGGATAAGTTTAATTATGATTACAATATTCCTCCTATATTTGATGATGAGAATAATAATGAGAGCTACTTTGTTGAATTTGCTCCCACTACAACTAATAAAATTGATTATGCTTATGTGGAGAGTAATGATACTTTTATGCATGTGAATAAGAATGCTTTATGTGATACTTATATTGTTGAGTTTGTTCATGATGCCTCTGAAAGTTATTATGAGAGAGGAAAATATGGTTGTAGAAATTTTCATGTTACTAAAACACCTCTCTATATGCTGAAATTTTTGAAGTTACACTTGGTTTTATCTTCCTATACTTGTTACTTTGCTCTTCATGAACTTGTTTATTTACAAGATTCCTATGCATAGGAAGCATGTTAGACTTAAATGTGTTTTGAATTTGCTTCTTGATGCTCTCTTTTGCTTCAACTCTTATTTCTTGCGCGAGCATCATTAAATTGCTGAGCCCATCTTAAATGGCTATAAAGAAAGAACTTCTTGGGAGATAACCTATGTCTTTATTTTGCTACTGTTTTGTTGTTTCTTGGAAGTTGTTACTACTGTAGCAACCTCTCCTTATCTTTATTTTATTGCATTGTTGTGCCAAGTAAAGTCTTTGATAGTAAAGTCAATACTAGATTTGGATTACTGCGTAGAAACAGATTTCTTCCTGTCACGAATTTGGGCAGGGTTCTCTGTAGGTAACTCAGAAAAATCTGCCAATTTACGTGCGTGATCCTCAGATATGTACGCAACTTTCATTCAATTTGGGAATTTTCATCTGAGCAAGTCTGGTGCCATTTTAAAATTCGTCTTTACGGACTATTCTGTTTTGACAGATTCTGCCTTTTATTTCGCATTGCCTCTTTTGCTATGTGGGGTGGATTTCTTTGTTCCATTGACTTCCAGTAGCTTTGTGCATGTCCAGAAGTGTTAAGAATGACTGTATCACCTCTGAACATGTGAATTTTTGATTGTGCACTAACTCTCTAATGAGTTTGCTTAAAGTTTGGTGTGGAGGAAGTTTTCAAGGGTCAAGAGAGGAGGATGATATACTATGATCAAGAAGAGTGAAGAGTCTAAGCTTGGGGATGCCCCGGTGGTTCATCCCTGCATATTTCAAGAAGACTCAAGCATCTAAACTTGGGGATGCCCAAGGCATCCCCTTCTTCATCGACAAATTTATCAGGTTCCTCCCTTGAAACTATATTTTTATTCGGTCACATCTTATGTACTTTACTTGGAGCGTCCGTTTGTTTTTATTTTTTTGTTTTGTTTGAATAAGTTCATCCTTGTGTGGGAGAGAGACACGCTCCGCTGGTTCATATGAACACATGTGTTCTTAGCTTTTAATGTTCATGGCGAAGGTTGAAACTGCTTCGTTAATTGTTATATGGTTGGAAACGGGAAATGCTACATGTAGTAATTGATAAAATGTCTTGGATAATTTGATACTTGGCAATTGTTGTGCTCATGTTTAAGCTCTTGCATCATATACTTTGCACCCATTAATGAAGAAATACATAGAGCTTGCTAAAATTTGGTTTGCATAATTGGTCTCTCTAAGGTCTAGATAATTTCTAGTAAAGAGTTTGAACAACAAGGCAGACGGTGTAGAGTCTTATAATGTTTACAATATGTATTTTATGTAAGTTTTACTGCACCGGTTCATCCTTGTGTTTGTTTCAAATAACTTTGCTAGCCTAAACCTTGTATCGAGAGGGAATACTTCTCATGCATCCAAAATCCTTGAGCCAACCACTATGCCATTTGTGTCCACCATACCTACCTACTACATGGTATTTCTCCGCCATTCCAAAGTAAATTGCTTGAGTGCTACCTTTAAAATTTCCATTCTTTACCTTTGCAATATATAGCTCATGGGACAAATAGCTTAAAAACTATTGTGGTATTGAATATGTACTTATGCACTTTATCTCTTATTAAGTTGATTGTTGTGCGATAACCATGTTCCTGGGGACGCCATCAACTACCTTTGTTGAATATCATGTGAGTTGCTATGCATGTCCGTCTTGTCTGAAGTAAGGGCGGTTTTCACAATCAAATGGTTTGAGTATGCATACTGTTAGAGAAGAACATTGGGCCGCTAACTAAAGCCATGAATCATGGTGGAAGTTTCAGTTTGGACATAAAACCTCAATCTCTTATGAGAATATTATCTGTTGTTGAATGCTTAAGCAATAAAAGAGGAGTCCATTATCTGTTGTCTATGTTGTCCCGGTATGGGTGTCTAAGTTGAGAATGATCAAAAGCGAGAAATCCAATGTGAACCTTCTCCTTAGACCCTTGTACAGGCGGCATAGAGGTACCCCTTTGTGACACTTGGTTGAAACATATGTCATGCAATGATAATCCGTGTTAACCCAAGCTAATTAGGACAAGGTGCGGGCACTATTAGTACACTATGCATGAGGCTTGCAACTTGTAAGATATAATTTACATAACTCATATGATTTATTACTACCGTTGATAAAATTGTTTCTTGTTTTCAAAACCAAAGCTCTAGCACAAATATAGCAATCAATGCTTCCCTCTGCGAAGGGCCCTTTCTTTTACTTTTATGTTGAGTCAGTTCACCTATTTCTCTCCACCTCAAGAAGCAAACACTTGTGTGAACTGTGCATTGATTCCTACATACTTGCATATTGTACTTGTTATATTACTTTACATTGACAATATCCATGAGATATACATGTTATAAGTTGAAAGCAACCGCTGAAACTCAATCTTCCTTTGTGTTGCTTCAATACCTTTACCTTTATTGCTTTATGAGTTAACTCTTATGCAAGACTTATTGATGCTTGTCTTGAAGTACTATTCATGAAAAGTCTTTGCTTTATGATTCATTTGTTTACTCATGTCATTACCATTGTTTTATCGCTGCATTCATCTCATATGCTTACAATAGTATGATCAAGGTTATGATGGCATGTCACTTAAGAAATTATCATTGTTATCGTTTACCTACTCGAGGACGAGTAGGAACTAAAGCTTGGGGATGCTTGATACGTCTCAAACGTATCTATAATTTCTTATGTTCCATGCTACTTTATTGATGATACCTACATGTTTTATACACATTATATGTCATTATTATGCGTTTTCCGGAACTAACCTATTGACGAGATGCCGAAGGGCCGGTTCTTGTTTTCTGCTTGTTTTTGGTTTCAGAAATCCTAGTAAGGAAATATTCTCGGAATCGGACGAAATCAACGCCCAGCATCTTAGGATTGCATGAAGCTTCCAGAACACCCGAGAGCCACCAGAGGGGGGCCACAGGCCCACCAGACAACACCCTGGCGCGGCCAAGGGGGGGCTCGCGCCCCCCTGTTGTGTCGTCGCCTCGTTGACCTTCCGACTCCGCCTCTTCGCCTATATAAAGGTCCCTGACCTAAAACACGATACGGAAAAGCCACGGTACGAGAAACCTTCCAGAGCCGCCGCCATCGCGAAGCCAAGATCTGGGGGACAGGAGTCTCTGTTCCGGCACGCCGCCGGGACGGGGAAGTCCCCCCGGAAGGCTTCTCCATCGACACCACCGCCATCTTCATCAACGCTGATGTCTCCCATGAGGAGGGAGTAGTTCTCCATCGAGGCTCGGGGCTGTACCGGTAGCTATGTGGTTCATCTCTCTCCTATGTACTTCAATACAATAATCTCATGAGCTGCCTTACATGATTGAGATTCATATGATGATGCTTGTAATCTAGATGTCATTATGCTAGTCAAGTGGGTTTTACTTATGTGATCTCCAGGAGACTCCTTGTCCCACGTGTGTAAAGGTGACAGTGTGTGCACCGTGTGGGTCTCTTAGGCTATATTTCACGAGAATACTTATTCACCGTTATGAATGGCATAGTGAAGTGCTTATTTATATCCCTTTATGATTGCAATGTGTTTTGTATCACAATTTATCTGTGTGCTACTCTAGTGATGTTATTAAAGTAGTTTATTCCTCCCGCACGGTGTAATGGTGACGAGTGTGTGCATCGTGTAGTACTTGGCGTAGGCTATGATTGTGATCTCTTGTAGATTATGAAGTTAACTATTGCTATGATAGTATTGATGTGATCTATGCCTCCTTCATAGTGTGATGGTGACGAGTGTGCATGCTATGTTAGTACTTGGTTTGGTTATGTTGATTTGTCATGCACTCTAAGGTTATTTAAATATGAACATTGAATATTGTGGAGCTTGTTAACTCCGGCATTGAGGGTTCGTGTAATCCTACGCAGTTAGTGGTGTTCATCATCCAACAAGAGGGTGTAGAGTCTAGCATCTATCTATTTATTCTGTTATGTGATCAATGTTGAGAGTGTCCACTAGTGAAAGTATGATCCCTAGGCCTTGTTCCTAAATATCGCTATCGCTGCTTGTTTACTATTTTCTCGCATCTTTACTTCCTGCAATATTACTACCATCAACTGCACGCCAGCAAGCACTTTTCCAGCGCCGTTACTACTGCTCATATTCATTCATACCACTTGTATTTCACTATCTCTTCGCCGAACTAGTGCACCTATTAGGTGTGTTGGGGACATAAGAGACTTCTTGCTTTGTGGTTGCAGGGTTGCTTGAGAGGGATATCTTTGACCTCTTCCTCCCTGAGTTCGATAAACCTTGGGTGATCCACTTAAGGGAAACTTGCTGCTGTTCTACAAACCTCTCCTCTTGGAGGCCCAACACTGTATACAAGAATAGAAGCACACGTAGACATCACTGCTGCTGGAGCCACGGCATGGAGCACGACGGCTCCTTTGGTGCAGCTGGCATGGAGGAAGGTAGCTCATCTGGTGCCTCCGCGATGGAGGACGGCGGCAGCAGCATGGTAGACAACATCAAGGTGGAGGAGTACATAAGGGAGATGGAGGAAGCCGACAACATCTTCATGGACCAACATCGGTCAAACATGCAGGTTAGTAAATTTTTACATGTCACGTCAGTACTTGCGAGCCATGCATTTTGTGTTTACGGAAGATTTGTATGCAGTGGATGGTTGAGGTGCAAGATACTTTTGATGCATGGATTGCTGGCATGGACAACCTTCTTGATGTTGAAGATCAAAATGGCATGATGAATGATGGAGGACAACATGTTGCTGCGGAGATGGAAGCGATAGAGGAGGTTGCTGTGGAGATGGTAGAGTTAGAGGAGATTGGTGCGGAGATGGAAGCGATAGAGGAGGTTGCTGCGGAGATGGAAGAGGTACATGAGGTTGCTGCGGAGATGGAAGAGGTAGAGGAGGTTGCTGCGGAGGCGGAAGGAGTGGAAGATTTTGCTATGAATGGACAAGAAGTGCATCAACATGATTTTCTCACAGCCGGTGAGCAAGGCATATTCGATGTTATGTTCGACATTCACCATCCAAAAATTTTCCTTGACGACAAAGGCTTCTACCGCTATCATGGAGAATAGATGAGTTCCTTATGTTATGAGTATTTGTGTTATGCCTATGTGTGACATTGCCTATGTGTGACATGAGTTCTTGTGTTATGCAAATTATGGGAATTACAAAAATTATGGGCATTGCCATGTGTGACATGAGTACTTGTGTTATGGAAACTATGGGAATTGCCTTATTAGTAATGCAAAAATTATGGGCATTGCCATGTGTGACATGAGTACTTGTGTTATGGAAACTATGGGAATTGCCTTATTAGTAATGCAAAAAAATTATGGGCATTGCCATGTGTGACATGTTCTTGTGTTATGGAAAGTTTGGGAATTGACAAAATTATGGGCATTGCCATTTGTAAAGCGCATAAAACTTATTTCATCCAGAGGACAGCTCCATTAGCAATTTCAACTCCATTACATCAAAGTTGCAATTTTGGGTACAAGATAACTCCATTACAACAAAAATTTGCATGCTCTCTAGCCGCATTTAAATGACGAATTCTCTAGATAATGAACTCTCTAGCCGCGTTTACAATGGCGTGATCAACATGTAGCACTTCGGGTAGTATTCCTAATCTTTGTAGAACTCCCTTCCTAATGTGGGGTATCTTGTACCGGTGCTCCCCCATAAGCTTCATGATCTCCACCATGCATGTTTGATGTGTCAAAAAGACACGGTTGCTCCTCTCGACCGGGTACTCGTTCCATGCTTGTTGCACCTTCATTACAATATCAAGATTAGTATAAGAAGTATTGCAATGGTTGAAGTAAAAACAACATAAAATTGTGTACCTTCATGAGAATGTCAAGAATAGAAGTTGGAGACTTTTTTTGAAACAATGATTGGAGAGCGGCGAACAAACCCAAATCTAGGATATTGGTATCCGGTGAGTTAGGAGGTTGACAAATGAGGCTAATGTTCCACCCTCCGGCAGCAGCCACCTCTAAAAATTCAGGATCATTTGGCAATACATGTGTCTTCGCGTTGTCTTGTTGAATGAATATTGGGCTCCATCTATCCTCCAATGGCCACTTCTCCTTGATAGCGGGCAAAACTTTTTGAATAAGGTACTCTCGACTAACAAGTCGTGTAACATTTAATGGTTTGGTTTCCATTGTTCCCCTCGCGCGGTTGCCACTACGACGTTCCGCCTGCTTCTCGGTCACAAAGGGGAACATACCAATCTTACCATCAAATGTGCAATTGCCATCCGCATCAAACCTTGGCCTAGTAGTGACACATAGGAACATAACCTTGTCAATGTAGTGTTTGCTTTGGCATGAACGGTATGGTTCTTCTTCATCATTGCCCAAATAATAATTTTGAGAGCCCTTCGTCTTGTAAAACCACTTCTCATCCATATGCACGATGTTGTACCCGCCTTGAAATTTTGGATCTTCGCTATCGGGGTCTAGCATAGATAGTGAAGGGATTCGTAGCATAGAAAACAAAAAATTTCCTATCGCAAGAACGAAAACACAAGCCAAGATCTAATCTAGTAGACGGTAGCAGCGAGAAGATCATGAGACTAACCCTCGAAGATTTCCAAAGCCTAACGAGATTAGATCTCGTGGTGGATGTAGTCGATCACTTGCCGCTTGCAAAAGCGCATAGAAGATCTTGACCGCTTGCAAAAGCGCGTAGAAGAACTTGACGGTGCCACAATAGGGCAGCACCTCCGTACTCGGTCACACGTACGGTGTTGATGAAGACGACGTCCTCCTCCCCGTTCCAGCGGGCAGCGGAAGTAGTAGATCCTCCTCGGAATCCCGGCAGCACAACGGCGTGGTGGCGGTGGTGGTGGAGAACTCCGGCAGGGCTTCGCCTAAGCGTATGCGGGAGTTGTATGTGGAGGAGAGGTAGCTAGGGTTTGGGGAGAGGGGGCTTGGGCGCCGACCAACTAGGGCTGCGGCCAAGGGTGGCAAGGTGTGGCCGGCCCCTCCCCTATGCCCCTCATTATATAGGTGGAAGCCCCCAAGAGTTGTAGTCCAAGTCTTCGAATAAGACCCCAACAACAAAACCTCCCAAAAGTGGGAAACCTACTCAAGGGGGGAGTCCTACTCAAGGTGGGACTCCCACCTTTCCATGAGGTGGGGTGGCCGGCCACCCTTGGTGGAGTCCACCTGGGACTCCTCCCCTTAGGGTTGGCCGGCCTAGCATGTGGAGTCCACCCGTGACTCCACCTTCCATAGTGCGTTTCTTCCGGACTTTTCTAGAACCTTCTAGAACCTTCCATAAATGCACCGGATCATTTCCAAACTTGGAATATGACTTCCTATACATGAATCTTATTCTCCGGACCATTCCGGAACTCCTCGTGATGTCCTGGATCCCATCCGAGACTCCGAACAAAACTTCGAACTCCATTCCATATTCCATATCTACTCAAACGACATCAAACCTTAAGTGTGTCACCCTACGGTTCGCGAACTATGCAGACATGGTTGAGACTTCTCTCCGACCAATAACCAATAGCGGGATATGGAGATCCATAATGGCTCCCACATATTCAACGATGACTTAGTGATCGATTGAACCATTTACATACGATACCGATTCCCTTTGTCACGCGATATATTACTTGTCCGAGGTTTGATCATCGGTATCACGATACCTTGTTCAACCTCGTCTCCTGACAAGTAATCTTTACTCGTACCGTGGTATGTGGTCTCTTATGAACCATTCATATGCTTGCAAGCTAATTAGACGACATTCCACCGAGAGGGACCAGAGTATATCTATCCGTCATCGGGATGGACAAATCCCACTGTTGATCCATATGCCTCAACTCATACTTTCCGAATACCTAATCCCACCTTTATAACCACCCATTTACGCGAGTGGCGTTTGATGTAATCAAAGTACTCTTCCGGCATAAGTGATTTATATGATCTCATGGTCGAAAGGACTAGGTAACTATGTATCGAAAGCTTATAGCAAATGAACTTAATGACGTGATCTTATGCTACGCTTAATTGGGTGTGTCCATTACATCATTCACATAATGACATAGCCTTGTTATTAATAACATCCAATGTTCATGATCACGAAACTATGATCATCTATTAATCAACAAGCTAGTTATACAAGAGGCTTACTAGGGACTCCTTGTTGTTTACATAACACACATGTATCAATGTTTCGGTTAATACAATTATAGCATGGTATATAAACATTCATCATAAACACAAAGATATATAATAACCACTTTATTATTGCCTCTTGGGCATATCTCCAACAGTCTCCCACTTGCACTAGAGTCAATAATCTAGTTAACATTTGTAAAGATATAACACCTTGGCCTTCTGGTGCTTTATCATGTTTTGCTCACGGGAGAGGTTTTAGTCAACGGATCTGACATGCTCAGAAACGTATGTATTTTGCAATTCATTTGCGTCTTCACGCATCACTCATTTTCCAAATGAGTCGGCATTAAATATGTTTGGTCTTCTGGTGGAACCTTAATTCCGCGGTCTGAAATATGTCACTAATATTGTCACACACAATATAGCTTCAAAGTTCTGACACTATCGGAACTACACCAAGTTCTCAAAGAACTCCCCGACTTAAACATCCTCAGTCATTTTCAAAATAATGACATACTCTGCCTTCGTTTGTAGAATCCGTCACAATATTTAGAACTTTTCTAAATCTAGCATTGTGCTACCTTTTAAACAACACTTAGCCTAATTGAGATTTGAAATTCATTTTTATATGTGACCAAACTAATATCGGTGCAACACTTTACAGCGATTTGTTTGTCATTACCCCATACAAAACTATATATACATATATCCTTGGTTCTTCTAAAGCACTCAAGGATATTCTTACTGTCGTCCAATGATCATCACATGAATCATTCTGGTACATGCTCATAACACTTTAGAGCACAAAACATCTGATTGTGTACATATTATTCGTGATCTATAATCACTCATGTGTTTTTACTCATTGAGTGTCAGATACACTCAAGTCTGTTAAACCTTCACATGACAACAACATCTTCTTAATATTTCTACATTGAACTACTTCAATATCCATTCTATGTACTTTGACTTAAACTTATTATGTGTTTCAATCTATCTTCATAGATCTTGACACTAAATATGTTTCAGTCCATATCCTTTCATTGAAGTTAATTCTCAATGAAACCCTTTTAATCAAGTATATAATTACATCATTTATAACCAACTATATGTCATCTACATAAAGTATTATAAATATGTCTCAGCGCTCCCACTTAATTTCTTGCAAATGCAAGCATCTTCATCATTTCTGATGAAATCAAAAAACTCTTTGACTATCCGGTGAAGATTCCAACTCCGCGATACTTACTTCATCCAATTGAAGTTCGTATACCTATCTAGTATTCCACGGACTAGCAAAACTCTTGGTTTGTATCTTGTATACACATTTAATACACACTTCTGTTAAGTAATGTATTTTACCATCCTACTAGCATATCTCATAAAAGAAATATGTAGCGATTACTAGAATAATCCATATAGACTTTAAGCATCGCTACGGAAGATCTAATCTTATCGTAGTCAACTCTTTGAACTTTGTCGTAAACAACTTTTCGACAAGTCGAGCTTCTTCAAGGATATTACATCCAAGTCCATCAATTTCATAGATCCATTTACTTTCAAAAAGTATTCATCTATCTTGGATTTCATGGCGCATAGCCATTTTAACGGAGTCAGGGCCCATCATAACTTCTTTGTTTGTAGTTGGTTTATCATTGTTCAAAATCAATCCTTTGTCCACAAATCATTTATTTGATCACAAAGTAAACCATACCTACAAGGTTCAATATGTACTTCGATCTCCATGGCTAAAACACTTTGTAGTCATGGGAGCCATGATCGTCGTGGCCGCTTCCGAACCAGTTCCGATGCTGCGCTACTCTGATCATTATGCTCAGGTTCATAAACCTTATCAAGTTCTATTGTCCTCCCACTCAAATACTTCGCTAGAATCAATTTCTTGGAAATAAGTAAGAAATATCGACAAACACCTTTTGTCTTTGTCTCCATAGTGAAAAGAATTCCCAATCAATTCTCTGGGTTAACCAACAAAGACATACATCCGATTTTGGTTGTAAACTTATTTACTTATGCTATGCATACCAAAATTTAAGAAAGGACTATTAGGATTCATACCCATGCCATAACTCGTATGGTGTCATTTCAACGGATCATGATGATGCTCTATTCAGTGTAAAAGCGGTAGTCTCTAAAGCATAATCCACAAAAATATAATGGCATCAATATTTTATCTCATCATTGATCCAACAAGATTTGGATACATCTCTCGGATACTCCATCATCACTATGATACTCCAAGAAACGTGAATTGTAGAACAACTTCATAACTCTCTTAGATGTTCGCTAAAAATCGTAATTCAAATATTTCCACTATGATCCAATCATAGATATTTGACTTTTCTATTACGATGATTTCTACTTCATGCTGAAATTTATTTGAATCTATTCAAATGTTTCAAACTTCTTCCTTATCGAATATATCCACATATATACTCAATTCATTGTTGGAAGTTTTCATGAAGTAAAAGAATCTCCCGCACACAACTATGCCCAGTGAACCACATACATCATCATGTATGTTTCCACTAAGTTAGTTGCCCGTTTCAACTCTTGGCCTATGAACGGTATTTTAGTCATTCTCTTTAGAAAAGATTTGCAAGCGCCAAACGATTCAAAAATCAAATGACTCCAAAAATCCATTTGCATGGAGTTCCTTCATGCGTTCCTCTCTAACATGACCTAAATGGCGGTTCCACAAATAAGTGGAATTCAAATCATTTGCCTTATGGCATTTTAGCGTCAGTGTTATGTATGTGTGTTTCACCATTAAGATTTATAATAACTTATCCATCGTACATGGAGTAATGTCATAATTTGAACAACTCATTGTTTTCATTTGACCAGAGCAAAATAACAATTATTAAGTTCTTTATTATAAATTCTAAGGGCTAGATAGAATGCCAACGACGAACATAATAACACTTTATTTTTGTTCCGGAAGTGCATTCCTATCATATTCCTTGTCGAGTCACTTAGGCCATTGTATTCTTGTATTGCGTTGTTTTGTATGACACTTCATACCAACCAATATGGTACTAATACCCAAGAATTTCATTGTGTGATCAAACTAGGAATACAACCATAACATGTATATCATTTATATACACACGAGCTAGACTTTCTAGTCTTTTCTTTTCTTTCTCGCCAAAATATCTTTTGTAGTTTCTCTTTTAGCTTTCCTCATTATTCGGAAAAACACTTCAACATCAATAACTTCTAGGTTTGTTGGTCAAATACCAATAACCTTGAGGTTCTGAAGTTGATCATCATATGACAAGTGTTGCAGATTTCACTATTAGTAACTTTGTAATATGATGAACAATTTCACTCATAATTTTATCCATCAATTCATGATGACTTTCCGAGACCATGTTTGTACATGCTAGGCTCGTAAAGTTTAACCTCAGTATTCGCATGTGCAAATCTGGCTTGCACCCGTTGTATGCACACGTAGAATCTATCACACCCGATCATCACAAGATGCTTCGAAACGACGAGTCTTAGCAATGGTGCATACTAAGGACGATCACTTCATGGATATGCGAATATCGTTAGTGCCCCAATAGTTGGAGGATTGGGACGCCTGGCGTCTTCAACCTTCGTACATTCCCATAAAAATTATGAGTTTATGTAGTCTCACCAAATTATATTCTATCATCTTGTAATAAGGTCTTAGATATCAAATATATCTCATACCTTGATTATTTCTGAAAACTAAATTTTCAGCTCCTTACTTTTCAAACAGATTTGAACTTCAAGTTTTATGGAGACAAGATAATTTTAGGTACTGATTGAAACCATAGCTCTTTGAATCAACAATGTGAGGTTTACTAAAAGTTTGCAATAGGACTTAATCATTTCTTGATTCTTTAACAATACGGTACCAGTCCGTAAAGTTTCTTGTCAGATTTTAACAGTATTTCTATCTCAATAACAAAACTAGCGCATGGTAGAAAATGGATGCCAATACTACAAAATTAATTCAAAATACTACTCTGACTATGTTTATGATAATTAGTTCATGTTTTAATCTAATTACTAATGAACTCCCACTTAATACAACATCCCTCATAGTTGTTAAGTGGTACACGATCCACATCCACTACACCAAAACCGATCATCACGTGAGATGATGTAGCTTCTATGGTGAACATCAACATGTTGATCATATCATCCATATGACTCATGTTCAACCTTTCGGTTTCCGTTGTCCCGAGGCCATGTCTGTACATGCTAGGCTCGTCAAGCAAACCCAAGTATTCCGCGTGTGCAACATGGCTGATGCGTGTAATTGACACGTCCGTTGGGAACCCCAAGAGGAAGGTGTGATGCGCACAACGACAAGTTTCCCTCAGTTAGAAACCAAGGTTTAATCGAACCAGTAGGAGTCAAGAAGCACGTTGAAGGTTGATGGCGGCGGGATGTAGTGCGGCGCAACACCAGAGATTCCGGCGCCAACGTGGAACCTGCACAACACAACCAAAGTACTTTGCCCCAACGAAACGAGTGAGGTTGTCAATCTCACCGGCTTGCTTGTAACAAAGAGTTAACCGTATTGTGTGGAAGATGATTGTTTGCATAGAAAACAATAAAACAAGTATTGCGAGCAGATTTGTATTTCAGTATAAAAGAATGGACCGGGGTCCGCAGTTCACTAGAGGTGTCTCTCCCATAAGATAAAAGCATGTTGGGGGAACAAATTACGGTCGGGCAATTGACAAATAGAGAGAGCATAACAATGCACATACATGTCATGATAAGTACGGTGAGATTTAATTGGGCATTACGACAAAGTACATAGACCGCCATCCAACTGCATCTATGCCTAAAAAGTCCACCTTCGGGTTATCGTCCGAACCCCTTCCAGGTATTAAGTTGTAAAACAACGGACAATTGCATTAAGTATGGTGCGTAATGTAATCATATAACTACATCCTCGGACATAGCATCAATGTTTTATCCCTAGTGGCAACGAGCACAACACAACCTTAGGGGTTTCTGTCACTCCCCAGGTGTCAATGCGGGCATGAACCCACTATCGAGCATAAATACTCCCTCTTGGAGTTACTAGCATCAACTTGGCCAGAGCCTCTACTAATAACGGAGAGCATGCAAGATCATAAACAACACATATGTAATAACTTGATAATTAACATAACATGGTATTCTCTATCCATCGGATCCCGACAAACACAACATAGAGTATTACGAGAGATGATCTTGATCATGTTAGGCAGCTCACAAGATCCAACAATGAAGCACAATGAGGAGAAGACAACCATCTAGCTACTGCTATGGACCCATAGTCCAGGGGTGAACTACTCACTCATCACTCCGGAGGCGACCATGGCGGTGTAGAGTCCTCCGGGAGATGAATCCCCTCTCCGGCAGGGTGCCGGAGGAGATCTCCGGAATCCCCCGAGATGGGATTGGCGGCGGCGGCGTCTCGGTAAGGTTTTCCGTATCGTGGTTTTTCGCATCGGGGTTTCGCGACGGAGGCTTTAAGTAGGCGAAAGGGCAACGTGGGGGCCACACGGGGGCCCCACGCTACGAGTCGGCGCGGCCAAGGGCTGGGCCGCGCCGCCCTATAGTGTCGGCCCCTCGTGGCCCCACTTCGACTCCTCTTCGGTCTTCCGGAAGCTTCGTGGAAAAATAGGACCCCGGGTCTTGATTTCGTCCAATTCGAGAATATTTCGTTACTAGGATTTCGAAACCAAAAACAGCAGAAAACAACAATTGGCTCTTCGGCATCTTGTTAATAGGTTAGTTCCAGAAAATGCACGAATATGACATAAAGTGTGCATAAAACATGTAGGTATCATCAATAATGTGGCATGGAACATAAGAAATTATCGATACGTTGGAGACGTATCAGCATCCCCAAGGTTAGTTATGCTCGTCCCGAGCAGGTAAAACGATAACAAAGATAATTTCTGAAGTGACATGCCATCATAACCTTGATCACTATTTGTAAATATATGTAATGAATGCAGCGATCAAAACAATGGTAATGACATGAGTAAACAAGTGAATCATAAAGCAAAGACTTTTCATGAATAGTACTTCAAGACAAGCATCAATAAGTCTTGCATAAGAGTTAACTCATAAAGCAATAAATCAAAGTAAAGGTATTGAAGCAACACAAAGGAAGATTAAGTTTCAGCGGTTGCTTTCAACTTGTAACATGTATATCTCATGGATAATTGTCAACATAGAGTAATATAACAAGTGCAATATGCAAGTATGTAGGAATCAATGCACGAGTTCACACAAGTGTTTGCTTCTTGAGGTGGAGAGAGATAGGTGAACTGACTCAACATAAAAGTAAAAAGAATGGTCCTTCAAAGAGGAAAGCATCGATTGCTATATTTGTGCTAGAGCTTTTATTTTGAAAACATGAAACAATTTTGTCAACGGTAGTAATAATGCATATGAGTTATGTAAATTATATCTTACAAGTTGCAAGCCTCATGCATAGTATACTAATAGTGCCCGCACCTTGTCCTAATTAGCTTGGACTACCGGATCCTTGCAATACACATGTTTTAACCAAGTGTCACAATGGGGTACCTCCATGCCGCCTGTACAAAGGTCTAAGGAGAAAGCTCGCATTTTGGATTTCTCGCTTTTGATTATTCTCAACTTAGACATCCATACCGGGACAACATGGACAACAGATAATGGACTCCTCTTTAATGCATAAGCATGTGGCAACAATTATTATTCTCATATGAGATTGAGGATATATGTCCAAAACTGAAACTTCCACCATGAATCATGGCTTTAGTTAGCGGCCCAATGTTCTTCTCTAACAATATGCATGCTCCAACCATTAACGTGGTAGATCTCTCTTACTTCAGACAAGACGGACATGCATAGCAACTCACATGATATTCAACAAAGAATAGTTGATGGCGTCCCCAGAAGCATGGTTATCGCACAACAAGCAACTTAATAAGAGATAAAGTGCATAAGTACATATTCAATACCACAATAGTTTTTAAGCTATTTGTCCCATGAGCTATATATTGCACAGGTGAATGATGGAATTTTAAAGGTAGCACTCAAGCAATTTACTTTGGAATGGCGGAGAAATACCATGTAGTAGGTAGGTATGGTGGACACAAATGGCATAGTGGTTGGCTCAAGTATTTTGGATGCATGAGAAGTATTCCCTCTCGATACAAGGTTTAGGCTAGCAAGGTTATTTGAAACAAACACAAGGATGAACGGTGCAGAAAGACTCACATAAAAGACATATTGTAAACATTATAAGACTCCACACCGTCTTCCTTGTTGTTCAAAACTCAATACTAGATGTTATCTAGACTCTAGAGAAACCAAATATGCAAACCAAATTAGCAAGCTCTAAGTGTTTCTTCATTAATGGGTGCAAAGTATATGATGCAAGAGCTTAAACATGAGCACAACAATTGCCAAGTATCAAATTATCCAAGACATTTTAGAATTACTACATGTAGTATTTTCCAATTCCAACCATATAACAATTTAACGAAGAAGAAACTTCGCCATGAATACTATGAGTAGAGACTAAGGACATACTTGTCCATATGCTACAGCGGAGCGTGTCTCTCTCCCACAAAGTGAATGCTAGGATCCATTTTATTGAAACAAAACAAAAACAAAAACAAACCGACGCTCCAAGCAAAGTGCATAAGATGTGACAGAATAAAAATATAGTTTCAGGGGGGAACCCGATAATGTTGTCGATGAAGAAGGGGATGCCTTGGGCATCCCCAAGCTTAGACGCTTGAGTCTTCTTAGAATATGCAGGGGTGAACCACCGGGGCATCCCCAAGCTTAGAGCTTTCACTCTCCTTGATCATATTGTATCATACTCCTCTCTTGATCCTTGAAAACTTCCTCCACACCAAACTCGAAACAACTCATTAGAGGGTTAGTGCACAATAAAAATTCACATGTTCAGAGGTGACACAATCATTCTTAACACTTCTGGACATTGCATAAAGCTACTTGGACATTAATGGATCAAAGAAATTCATCCAACATAGCGAAAGAGGCAATGCGAAACAAAAGGCAGAATCTGTCAAAACAGAACAGTCCGTAAAGATGGATTTTATTAGGGCACCAGACTTGCTCAAATGAAAATGCCCAAATTGAATGAAAGTTGCGTACATATCTGAGGATCATGCACGTAAATTGGATTAATTTTCTGAGTTACCTACCGGGAGGTAGACCCAGATTCGTGACAGCAAAGAAATCTGGAACTGCGCAGTAATCCAAATCTAGTACTTACTTTACTATCAAAGACTTTACTTGGCACAACAAAACATAAAACTAAGATAAGGAGAGGTTGCTACAGTAGTAAACAACTTCCAAGACTCAAATATAAAACAAAAATACTGTAGCAAAATAACACATGGGTTATCTCCCAAGAAGTTCTTTCTTTATAGCCATTAAGATGGGCTCAGCAGTTTTAATGATGCACTCGCAAGAAATAGTATTTGGAGCAAAAGAGAGCATCAAGAGGCAAATTCAAAACACATTTAAGTCTAAAATGCTTCCTATGCATAGGAATCTTGTAAATAAACAAGTTCATGAAGAGCAAAGTAACAAGCATAGGAAGATAAAACAAGTGTAGCTTCAAAAATTTCAGCACATAGAGAGGTGTTTTAGTAACATGAAAATTTTTACAACCATATTTTCCTCTCTCATAATAATTTTCAGTAGCATCATGAGCAAACTCAACAATGTAACTATCACATAAAGCATTCTTATCATGAGTCTCATGCATAAAATTATTACTCTCCACGTAAGCATAATCAATTTTATTAGTTGTAGTGGGAGCAAATTCAACAAAGTGGCTATCATCATATATAGGAGGCATATTGTAATCATAAAAGAGAATTTTCTCCTCAATGCTTGGGGTACTAAAAAGATCCTGCTCATCAGAGCCAACTTCCCCAAGCTTAGAATTTTCCATAGCATTAGTGTAACACCCCAAATTTCAATA
>NC_061510.1:194655632-194683863 GCF_022539505.1 Lolium rigidum | reverse complement strand
TGTGATACTTAACTATTATGCCTCGCAACAACAATATTCCTGGGATTGCGATGTATGACATAATAGGCATCCGGACTTAAAAATCCGGGTGTTGACAATTAGCAACAATGGTGTTCAAAGCATCCATAGTAATAACATTCCCATTAGCATGCATATAAAGTTCCATGGGTTTTTTAATTCTCTCTTCAAACACATCATGTCCTAATTCAAGATAAAGTTCATAAAGATCTCTCATATTTTTGTTGTTTTCCATTATGCTTAACTAGTGAAATAAAAACATGCATGATATTAAGTAAAGTAAAACAAGTAACTAATTTTTTTTTTGTGTTTTTGATATAGAGCAGCAAACAAAGTAGTAAACAAAGCAAGACCAAAACAAAGTAAAGAGATTGGGAAGTGGAGACTCCCCTTGCAGCGTGTCTTGATCTCCCCGGCAACGGCGCCAGAAATTTGCTTGATGCGTGTAATTGACACGTCCGTTGGGAACCCCAAGAGGAAGGTGTGATGCGCACAGCGGCAAGTTTTCCTCAGTTAGAAACCAAGGTTTAATCGAACCAGTAGGAGTCAAGAAGCACGTTGAAGGTTGATGGCGGCGGGATGTAGTGCGGCGCAACACCAGAGATTCCGGCGCCAACGTGGAACCCGCACAACACAACCAAAGTACTTTGCCCCAACGAAACGAGTGAGGTTGTCAATCTCACCGGCTTGCTGTAACAAAGAGTTAACCGTATTGTGTGGAAGATGATTGTTTGCAGAGAAAACAAGTAAAACAAGTATTGCAACAGATTTGTATTTCAAGTATAAAAGAATGGACCGGAGTCCACAGCTCACTAGAGGTGTCTCTCCCATAAGATAAAAGCATGTTGGGTGAACAAATTACAGTCGGGCAATTGACAAATAGAGAGAGCATAACAATGCACATACATGTCATGATAAGTACAGGTGAGATTTAATTGGGCATTACGACAAAGTACATAGACCGCCATCCAACCGCATCTATGCCTAAAAAGTCCACCTTCAGAGTTATCGTCCGAACCCCTTCCAAGTATTAAGTTGTAAAACAACAGACAATTGCATTAAGTATGGTGCGTAATGTAATCATAAACTACATCCTCGGACATAGCATCAATGTTTTATCCCTAGTGGCAACGAAGACAACACAACCTTAGGGGTTTCTGTCACTCCCCCAGGTGTCAATGCAGGCATGAACCCACTATCGAGCATAAATACTCCCTCTTGGAGTTACTAGCATCAACTTGGCAAGAGCCTCTACTAATAACGGAGAGCACGCAAGATCATAAACAACACATATGTAATAACTTGATAATTAACATAACATGGTATTCTCTATCCATCGGATCCCGACAAACACAACATAGAGTATTACAGATAGATGATCTTGATCATGTTAGGCAGCTCACAAGATCCAACAATGAAGCACAATGAGGAGAAGACAACCATCTAGCTACTGCTATGGACCCATAGTCCAGGGGTGAACTACTCACTCATCACTCCGGAGGCGACCATGGCGGTGTAGAGTCCTCCGGGAGATGAATCCCCTCTTCGGCAGGGTGCCGGAGGAGATCTCCAGAATCCCCCGAGATGGGATTGGCGGCGGCGGCGTCTCAGTAAGGTTTTCCGTATCGTGGTTTTTCGCATCAGGGGTTTCGCGACGGAGGCTTTAAGTAGGCGAAAGGGCAACGTGGGGGGCCACACGGGGGCCCCACGCTACAGGTCGGCACGGCCAAGGGCTGGGCCGCGCCGCCCTATAGTGTCGGCCCCTCGTGGCCCCACTTCGACTCCTCTTCGGTCTTCTGGAAGCTTCGTGGCAAAATAGGACCCTGGGTCTTGATTTCGTCCAATTCCGAGAATATTTCGTTACTAGGATTTCTGAAACCAAAAACAGCAGAAAACGAGAATCGGCTCTTCGGCATCTTGTTAATAGGTTAGTTCCATAAAATGCACGAATATGACATAAAGTGTGCATAAAACATGTAGGTATCATCAATAATGTGGCATGGAACATAAGAAATTATCGATACGTTGGAGACGTATCAATGGCTTACACCCGTTGTATGTGAACGTAGAGTCTATCACATCCGATCATCACGAGATGCTTCGAAACGACGAACTGTAGCAACGGTGCATACGAGGGGAGAACACTTTATTATCTTGATATTAATGTGAGGGATCATCTTATAATGCTACCGTCGCGATCTAAGCAAAATAAGATGCATAAAGGATTAACATCACATGCAATTCATAATGTGATATGATATGGCCCTTTAGTCTTTGCGCCTTTGATCTTCATCTCCAAAGCACGGACATGATCTCCATCATCAACGGGCATGATCTCCATCATCGTCGGCGTAGCGTCAAGGTCCATGGCGCCGTCTTCATGGTTGTTCACTGCATGTCGCAACTATTACAACTACTTTGAAATAATACTCAACATGAAATTTAAAGACAACCATAAGGCTCCTGCCGGTTGCCACAATACAATAATGATCATCTCATACATATTCATCATCACATCATGGCCATATCACATCACCAAACCCTGCAAAAACAAGTTAGACGCCTCTAATTTGGTTTGCATATTTTACGTGGTTTTCGAGTAAGATCCAATCTACCTACGAACATGAACCACAACGGTGATACTAGTGTTGTCAATAGAAAGAGTAATTTGGATCTTCATTATAGTGGGAGAGACAGACACCCGCAAAGCCACTTATGCAATACAAGTTGCATGTCGAACGTGGAGCAAGTCTCATGAACGCGGTCATGTAAAGTTAGCCCGAGCCGCTTCATCCCACTATGCCGCAAGATGCAAAGTACACGAACTAAAGACAACAAAAGCATCAACGCCCACAAAACAATTGTGTTCTACTCGTGCAACCAATCTATGCATAGACACGGCTCTGATACCACTGAAGGGATTCGTAGCATAGAAAACAAAAAAATTCCTATCGCAAGAACGAAAACACAAGCCAAGATCTAATCTAGTAGACGGTAGCAACGAGAAGATCATGAGACTAACCCTCGAAGATTTCCAAAGCCTAACGAGATTAGATCTCGTGGTGGATGTAGTCGATCACTTGCCGCTTGCAAAAGCGCGTAGAAGATCTTGAGCGCTTGCAAAAGCGCGTAGAAGAACTTGACGGTGCCACAATCGGGCAGCACCTCCGTACTCGGTCACACGTACGGTGTTGATGAAGACGACGTCCTCCTCCCCGTTACAGCGGGCAACGGAAGTAGTAGATCCTCCTCGGAATCCCGGCAGCACGACGACGTGGTGGTGGTGGTGGTGGAGAACTCCGGCAGGGCTTCGCCTAAGCGTATGCGGGAGTTGTATGTGGAGGAGAGGTAGCTAGGGTTTGGGGAGAGGGGGCTTGGGCACCGGCCAACTAGGGGTGCGGCCAAGGGTGGCAAGGTGTGGCCGGCCCCTCCCCTATGCCCCTCATTATATAGGTGGAAGCCCCCAAGAGTTGTAGTCCAAGTCTTCGAATAAGACCCCAACAACAAAACCTCCCAAAAGTGGGAAACGTACTCAAGGGGGGAGTCCTACTCAAGGTGGGACTCCCACCTTTCCATGAGGTGGGGTGGCCGGCCACCCTTGGTGGATTCCACCTGGGACTCCTCCCCTTAGGGTTGGCCGGCCTAGCATGTGGAGTCCACCCGGGACTCCACCTTCCATAGTGCATTTCTTCCGGACTTTTCTAGAACCTTCTAGAACCTTCCATAAATGCACCGGATCATTTCCAAACTTGGAATATGACTTCCTATACATGAATCTTATTCTCCGGACCATTCCGGAACTCCTCGTGATGTCCTGGATCCCATCCGAGACTCCGAACAAAACTTCGAACTCCATTCCATATTCCATATCTACTCAAACGACATCAAATCTTAAGTGTGCCACCCTACGGTTCGCGAACTATGCAGACATGGTTGAGACTTCTCTCCGACCAATAACCAATAGCGGGATCTGGAGATCCATAATGGCTCTCACATATTCAACGATGACTTAGTGATCGATTGAACCATTTACATACGATACCGATTCCCTTTGTCACGCGATATATTACTTGTCCGAGGTTTGATCATCAGTATCACGATACCTTGTTCAACCTCGTCTCCTGACAAGTACTCTTTACTCGTACCATGGTATGTGGTCTCTTATGAACCATTCATATGCTTGCAAGCTAATTAGACGACATTCCACCGAGAGGGCCCAGAGTATATCTATCCGTCATCGGGATGGACAAATCCCACTGTTGATCCATATGCCTCAACTCATACTTTCCGAATACCTAATCCCACCTTTATAACCACCCATTTACGCAGTGGCGTTTGATGTAATCAAAGTACTCTTCCGGCATAAGTGATTTATATGATCTCATGGTCGAAAGGACTAGGTAACTATGTATCGAAAGCTTATAGCAAATGAACTTAATGACGTGATCTTATGCTACGCTTAATTGGGTGTGTCCATTACATCATTCACATAATGACATAACCTTGTTATTAATAACATCCAATGTTCATGATCACGAAACTATGATCATCTATTAATCAACAAACTAGTTATACAAGAGGCTTACTAGGGACTCCTTGTTGTTTACATAACACACATGTATCAATGTTTCGGTTAATACAATTATAGCATGGTATATAAACATTTATCATAAACACAAAGATATATAATAACCACTTTATTATTGCCTCTTGGGCATATCTCCAACAGATAGTGCATACCGAACCCTTGCTTTCTTGTTGTCGTCGGTGATTCTAGACTTGATGGCATTTGAGTGTCTTCTAAACTCCTTCTCCTTGAAACGCCTCTGTAATGTGCTCATGGACATGCCTAGCTCATAAGCTAGGTCTTTCAAAGTTGTCCTCTTTGAAGGTGGCACTAGTTTCATTGCATCGGGATTAAATTCCACTCTTTTGCACCAACAATTCAAAGTCTTTTTGTTACAAATATTTTCAATGCCACCTAAACCATCATTCCAGACCCGTTGCACAACTCGCAAGGGTACCATGAAGGCATGAACTCGGCGGCCACTGCCTTTGTCACACCATTATTCAACACATCTGGCGAGGTTCTACGGAGAAGGGCAGCATATATTTTCCTTTTGTCCTCGTCACTATAAACTCTACGGCTGTTCACCAGTCGTCCTAACGGCACAACTGCAAAAAGCAACAGTACCATCAACAGTGGTTTATTTAGAATTGAAAGAACTTGTTCATTGCAAAAAAATACCAGTAGCATCAATACTGGTTCATTTAGAATTGAAAGAACTTGTTCATTACAAAAATACCAGTAGGATCAAGAGTGGTTCAATTAAAATTGATAATACTTTTTCATTGCAAAAAAATTACCACTAGCATCAAGATTGCTTCAATTAAAATTCAAAATACTTGGTCATTGCAAAGAAATTCTACATGTTCATGTACTACTCCATTTGCATGTGATCAGTACCAGCACTATTCTTTTTGCATGTGAACAGTACAATTTGCATGAAACAGATAGCATCTGTAGCACTACGTACCTGCTGCATGTTCTTCTCCATTCGGCTGATCATCTCCTTCAACATCACCGTCTCCACTCCCAGCAGCTCCCCCTCTTCCGCGACCACCACGCCCTGGACCTCTTCCACGAGCACCTCGGCGTGCAGCTGCCCCTCGTCCGCGACCTACGCCACCTGAAGTTGCTCCTCCACGAGTACCTCGGCCTGCAGCTCCTCCTCTACCGCGACCACCACGCCATGCAGCTCCCCCTCTACCGCGACCACCACGCCCTGCAGCTCCATGACCAGCAGCAGCTGCTCCTCTGAACGGTGGACAACTTCCTCGGCCACGGCCGGATAGGCCAAGACGGCCTCGTCCGCTGATGGGCTGACTCGCGAACATGAACACGCCGTCGAACAGCGGATACCGAACGAGTTCATTTTCGTCGCCGTCTCGGTCTTGGCCACGGGCAGCTTCGTCGTCGTCTCGGTCTTGGCCACGGGCAGCTCTGGCAGTGCTCGACTCGCCCAAAAACTGTGGGCGACGGCCAGCTCCGGCAACGCTAGACTCGCCCGTGCTCCATCTTTGGGCAGAACGGAGACCAGTGAGGCCGAGAGTACCGCGTCCTCGCCCAGTCACCTCCACGTCCATCATGTTTCCTGGGTGTTCGTCGTTGCTACTGTCATCTGCTCACAAAACAGAACCACGTAAGAATCAAATCTTCACCGGCAAAGAAAAAATCCCCAAGAAACAATGAACGAAATCGACCAAAAAAACCCACCTTCGTCGCTATCCACCTGAAAAAAGAAATCGCCTCCAAGTTCCCGAGCTTCCCCATCGAAATCATCCAGTTCATCTCAGTCGATTGGATCGTTCAAATCAACCGCATCCATGACGAAGAACACAGGGAGAACGAGAGAATGAACACAAGAGGAAGATGAAGACCTGAGCGTCCATGGCGCGAAGCTCTTATACGAGCTCGAATTCTCTGTCTCCTCTCCTCTCCCGCATTCACCTTCTATCTCCACCGTGCGATTTCTGGCGGATCCGTGGCATCACGTTCTTCCCCAATGATTGAGGATCCTTTTTTGCTCCGATTGGGCACAAATTTGTGCCATGGATCAGCAACTACATTGACGGCGCATGCACTGGGAGAAGAACGAGGGGAGGAGACAGAGAGCGATGGCGCCGTCCGGGTGCGAGAAACGAGGAGGCCGAGCGATCCTGGACGAGATCACGCGCGTGCATGAAGGGCAGAAACGGAAACATTACGTTTTTTCGCTCCCACGATCACTGCCTAAATAACCGCGCTGAAAAATTAGCGCCTTAGAGCAAGTACAATAAGGTACAGTCAGCTGGCTATAAGAGATAAAATATTATAAATTTGCTTAGTTGGAGGAGAGAGATTAGGAGAGAGAAGAAGAGTGGGCTCTTATCTTATAGCCAGCTCTAGCACGTGCTCCTAGGCACTATGTGAGACTAAAAGGTGGGTCATGTATTATAAAAGTATTACACTTTTATAGCTCACTATTGTATATGTTGGCTCTAAGTTAGCTATAGATGACATGACACTTAGCTTATAGCCACCAGCTGGCTACACTATTGGAATTGCTCTTATGCCCGGGTCGGAGGGAGTATGGGGGTATCATGCATGCTATCTTTATTTGATTGTAGTCTCATATTGTCTTGGGAATTGTGATGTTATGGTAACATAGCTAGTTATCACTTTACTCTCTGTCTTCATTCATTATCATGCCATGTCACCAAAATGCTTTGGGGTGTGTGATGTTACTACCTATGTTACTCTCACTATGAGCAGTCTAATGCGTCCGATATCCAGCAGACGCGTACACTGTCTCGCTAATCTATACATCTATATCTATACCTATACTAGCTGAATGTGCCACGCCTTTTTCAAATTATTTTATTATTATCATATACTAATAATAAAGTTGATTTCAGCTTATCTGAAACACACAGGAAGAAAACAACAGCATATGTAGCATCTCTATAATTATTTTTCAGCCAGCCTACATGTAGACATGACAGGATTGAGATGCAAACCAGCAGCCTCCAGTTTGAAGTTTTGGACACAGCAATCATGTGCTGCCAATCAAATAGAGAACAAGGATTGCAGATACGCCACACCAACTCACTCCCCAACCCGACCAGAGTTAGTTGACGCAGACAGTCCGAGTGAGGCGATCCATCCCCCTCCTCGCTCTCCCTCAACCTTATCCTTTGAGAGTCTTCTCCCTTCCCCCGGCTCCTCTCTCTCTCCTCTCCGGCGGCCTTGCCGGCCGAAGGGGAGATGGGAGAGGAGGCCGGTCGCCTGTATATACTAGTAGTAGTGTAAGAGTTTGTTCCCTAGTGGAGTATGGCGTCATGCCGTGGCGGCTGTTGCTCCTAGTGCTCCGGCGCGGCACTGGGTGGTGGATGGCGGCGCTCTCCGGCGGATCTCCGTGGTGGAGGTCGGTCTCTGGAGGCGGAGCTAACCAAGTCGTCTACAATAAGCGCGGTGGCGAACCGGATCGAGCGGGTCCTGGTGGTTCTTCTTCTGCTGTTGCCCATCGTGGGGATGGGGATGGCAAAGGGATGGATCCTGGATTCCGTCGCAGATCTGGGAACCGGGATCGTCCAGCAGCTGCAAGCAAGGAGATCTTCGGGAGCGCATCCTCGGCGGCAACTCGTCGACGGCCTGATGCCGTCCTGCCGCCGACCTTTATGGCCGAAGGGCGGCCGCTCCGAGCTCTGGATCCGGCATGGCGCCGGAACTACCTCATCTACTTCCTCCAGGCCAAAGAGCTAGAGGGGAAGATCTTCCTCAGCACCGTCAAGACATCCATCGCCTGCCCTGTCCCAAGTGGTTTCGTCCCCGGTGACGGTGTGGGTGGCCATGGCGACGTGTTGTTCGTCAACTTCGGTGGAGAAGGACTCGATGGCGTTTCCTCTTTTCTTTTCAGGGTCCTTAGTGAAAAAATAGAGGATGTAGTTGGAATTTTATTTCTCTTACAGTCCCTCTATGTAACTTGTAACCCCACCGCTCCTTAGTAATGCAGTTTCTGGGGCCTTCTAGGCCTCCCTGTGTTCAAAAAAAACAAGGATTGCTGCAGCCCACTCCTTGTCGCCTCCGGTGTACCTCACACTTCTATTCTTTAGGGTCAACGAGTAGGTGAGCTGTACCGTGCCGGACGCCGGCGTGGCGGCCGCTCTGGGAAGCGCATGTTCCCTTTCGTTTTTGCCTCATGTGTGCTGGCCTACACTTACGCCAACCCCGACGAGGGCGCCCCGCGCTGGAGCTTGAGCCTGGATCTGCTGGTGTCCCTCATGTAACTTTGCACGGATCGCCGGTAAGACATGGTCGCGCCGCCGTGGTTCCTGGCAGGCTCCTGCCAGCCGCCATAGTTGTTGTCGTCCCTGAACATTGGATTGGCCCACTTCGGTTGCACTATGTCGTAGGAACTCCGAAGATAGTCATCAGCGTGGAGGCCCTGATGGCCTAGCTTCATTGCATTGTGCGTTTTGGTCGTCGTCGGTGGTGGTCTCGTGCAGCAGGTTCCAAGAGCTTCCATCTAAATAACCTTTTTACTCATATGGATACGATTTGCCGATGGAATCCTTTTCTGACGTGAGATTGCTGAGCGAAAAAGCATAGGTTAGAAGGGTGTGGGGTATTCTTACTCTCGCGAAGTTTCCTCTGGGTAGTAGCTAGGTGTTCTATTCAGGCAATCTGCAGCCCAGACAAGCCGTACCTAAATTGCTAGATGTTGTGACGGTAGATACAAAAACCGTGGTTACTTTTTGGTACGTCAAAAAGTTGTTTTTTGTTTCCCTGAATCGCTACAAAGGCCGATGTTTTCGTCTCTCTCTAATAAACTGGGGTTCTTCTCTTCGGGTTGCTGGTATCCTTATATGGATCCGTCTTGTCTCCTCGGCTCGATAAGCTAGCAAAGTCAGTTCGTTGGATTGGTCTGTCCGGTCAGTCAGTCAGGAAAGCACGTCAAGTCGGTTAATAGCTCTGGTCCGGTTTCTAACTCGGTGAATTGGTATGGTCCGGAGGCCCGGCAATAACAATAGCAGACATGTCAGTTGTTCAAGTCCGTCTGGTTGATAGGTCAGCTCGGTATAGAATCTTGTCTGATTTTTGAAGTCGGTAAAGTCCAATCAGTAGAGTGCCAGTTAAGTTCCTCAAGTAAGGATCTTTGATTCCTCCAATTCGGTAGGTAATTATAACAGTCTCGGCTTGGAATGCGAAGATGCTTGGAGCGTGCGCCAATAGAAGCGTCTTCTCGATCAATCACCACGTGGTACCTAGGAAAAAAAAAGTTAACGTATGCGTTGCTTTTTCCCACAAGGATCCATCCGTCCAACAAAGAGAAGAGTTGCTAGCCGAGTTGGACTCCGCGTTCAAGTAAAGGAACGCATTGTTCTGTCCAACAAAAGAGTCCAGATTCGTGCACGAATCACCTCATATATGCTGATATATACACAGCTCGATCGAGGTTTCCCTCAACCAACTCGATCAGCACAATATTCGCCCGTCCGCCGCGGCTAGGGGCGCGTTTGGTACCCTGCATCTCCCTTGGCTCGCATGGGGGAGCAATTTTCGGCTCGTTTGGATGCCTGGACCGAGCCGCGTTCTCGCATGAGCCGGTTCTCAAAGCATCCCTGGGACAGGCCCCGGAGGAACGTCCGAAATGGCAATTTCTCCGGGGCCAGGCCCGTTCTCGAGCCTCCTTGGCTCCACTCATGCAACGCTGGGTTAGGCTCGCTCTCTCTTACACTACTCCACACACTCTCTTCTCAAATCAACACAAATATAGTCTGAATTGAAATAAGTTGTACATGAAAAAGATACGTGTTGATGATATGAATCAATTCACACAATCGGTTTCGAGTTTCGTCAGTCGTAAATCATCAATTTCGTGTATGAAGTTTTGAGCGAATTTTGCCAAATTTATCGCACACGCTCAACCGTTTGAAATTTCCTTTAAGGGGTGGGTTCACCTCACCATTCCGCATGATTTTCATGTTGAAAGATTTTCGTTTTGGTGAACATAGACGGATAAATAAATGACTCACTAGTAATTGTAATGTGTACGTATGTGTGAGTATAGTTTGCATTACTTTTGCTCAACTTCTCGCTTGTCATCTTCATAGACGGCGACGTGGTGATGATATGTGAGAAGTGAGAGGTGATAATCCATGCCGGTGGCAGCATGGTGATGTTCATCTTCGTGATCCACGACATGGTGATGCTTGTGACCGGCGTGATCAACGGTATCATGGTGGTATTCAGCTTCGTCATCGGCAACATGGTTATGCTTGTGACGGGTGTGAACGGTGGTATCATAGTAGTGTTTGTCTTATGGGAGCCGCCACACGCCCCTGCCCTTGATGGGAGCCGGCATGTACGCTGCAAGTGCCGGACTACCGCTTGTACGTCCGCCGCCACTTGCCCGTGCACCAAACGGAACCAGCATGTCACGCGCTGGACGGGATCAACCTCTACGTATGGTTCGGCTCTGGTTCTTGATCAAGTGATCGATGCACAAGCTGCATGTTATCTATCTCAAATTTGGACTACGAGCTACAATACGTCATAGCTAGCGCTTCAAGACCATGCCCGGGAGGCGGCGTAGGTGTCGCATCCCTCCAAGATACTCGCGAGGCTGGGTTCGACAACTTTGGTGTCCGCATGCTGGAAGAAGCTGCTCAGGAACGCCTATCTGCACGAGCACCTTCCCTGCCCCGTGTCCATGATTTTTTCGCGAAAACGCAAAAGACTTGCGTTTCGATGTATTGATAGATAAAAAGAAAGGTTATATGTACATGTTCAAGAGAGGACGAACACCCCGCACTACAACTCGACCCAAGAAAGGAAACCTAGTCTAGGGGAGGAACTGGCGGACACCCCGGGCTCCCGCGTTCGCCCACTGTTGCGCTTCGGTCTTGATGTCGCCGAGCAGGGAAGGCACTGAAGGCTGTGCGTTGTCGAAGATCGCAACATTCCGGTGCTTCCAGATCCACCACGCCGTGAGCATGATTATCGACGATGTACCTTTACGCAACTGGCGAGGGGCGGTACGCACTGCCTGCGACCACCACTCCACGAAGTCCCCCTCTGAAGAAGGAGGTCCGAAGGTGGATCGGATCCATGAGAGGACCTCGAACCAAACCGTCCTGGAGAATGGGCAACCAGTGAGAAGGTGGTCATAGTCTCCTCGGATTGGTCACACAGCGGGCATTCTGGCGCATGTGGCAGACCACGACGTGCCAGCCTCTCACCCGTCCAACACCTGTCAAGGCAGGCCAACCATATGAAGAATTCCACCCTGGGAGGCGCCCAGGATTTCCAGTTCAGCTCCCATGATTATGATATGATCCCTCCCTGAAAGAGGGCCTCATAGCAAGAATGGGAGGTGTACTGGCCATCCGTCGTCCAAACCCAATCCATCGTGTCCTGCTCCCCCGAAAGCTGGACGTCCCTCGGCCTGCCCCATAGTTGCACATATTGCCATAGTGCAAGGGCACTGGGTGCTCCAGCCATGTCGGGGATCCAGGTGCGGTCAACTAGTGCCTGACGCACTGTACGCACCTTCCTGCACCGTTTAGGGACCAGCGCGTACACCTCCGGCGCCATCTCCTTGATGGAACGGCCGCCCAGCCATCGGTCCTCCCAGAAGAGGGCGGACTCTCCATTGCCAACCCTCATCGAGGTGGAGGCCGCAAAGATGTCCAGCTCCGCCTTCGAGAACTGCATGTCCAGCCCACGCCACGGACGCAGGGGGTCAGTGCGCATCCTCCACAGCCAGCGCACCCTTAGGCTTATGGCCATACGTGCCAGGTCGGGAATCCCCGTGCCCATGATCATCGACGTCATGTGTCGCCCTTACGAGTTCGCCATCACGATTGCTCCGAGGAACATGGCATCAAGGGGCTCGTGCTCTCGACATACGTCGACCGAGACGAGGTCCTACGGCCGGTCGCTGGGCAACGGCGTGGCGTCAAGTCCCGACGGGGCTTTGTCAGGTTTGTACAACGTTTCGATCAAGCAACGCTTAGGAGGCGCTCGTGTGCCGTTTTGTGTCGTCAAGAGAGCTGCAGTAAGTGTGCAGAGAGCCAGAGATGGCGGCAAGCTGACCCACTGATCGGCATGCCCGCGTGACGTCCAGTCGAATGCCTCAGATATTTCTGGAATATAAATGCAATCGTTATACTCATTGGGACTTAACCCTACCGCCTCCGCGCGGCGGCCGCCACGCCGGGGCGCCCACCCCTTCCTCCCCTCGGCCTCCTCAGCATCTCCAACCCTCTCGCCGCCGTCGTCCCCGGCGTCGCCGGGCAAAGCCCGTGCGGCGCGGCGGCGGTGGAGGTTTTCCTCGGCCAGGAGATCGGGGGCGCAGCGGCGACTCGTCCCCCCATTTCAAGTGGCGGTGGAGCACGGTGGCGGCGACCGGAGTGGGGTGCTTTGGCTGGCGGCAGTGGTAGTTGGGCGGCGCTCGTTGATCTCGATCTGGGCCATGAGCCTATGCGTGCGACGGGCTCATGCCTAATCTACGCTCTCCCTCAACGGGCAATCTTCCTCAGGCCACCTCTGCTTCTCCGAGGATGCCTGGGCTGATCCGGGTTTGGTGGTGGTGGCTTCTTTCTTCACCGGAGGAGGTCGGCTGGGTGCTGGGGTGGCGGATCACATGATCCGTCTACTCCGGCGATGAAGATTTAGTCGACGACGAGCTAGCGGTGAAGGCACCACCGGTGAAAACCGCGCCTTGACTTCGTGCTTGGCGGATGATGGCGGCGGCTATTGGCGTCGTTCCTTTGCGAAGGCATCATCTTTGCTGGCCTCTCCACTTGCTCTCGCCGAGTTGGGGACTCGCAGCTGTCGGTGAAAACCGTGCCACGATTGGCGGGCGATGGCGGTGTTAAGCGTCGCTTCCTTCTTGAAGGCATCGTCGACACAGTCTGCGGCTTCTCACTCGTGCTGCTCTGGGGGAAACCCTAGATCCAGCCTGGATCGGACGATGACGACACTCCTTGCGTCGCTCTACCTCTTGGGGCATCGTTTTTGGAGCAGCGGCTGGATGGAGGTGGATCTTGGTGGAGTGGTGTTCATCTACCACGTTGTCGTCGATGATTCTCAGCGGCATGGAGCTGCGGGGTATCGAAGACGGGCGAGGACTGTTGGATGCGTGCAGGATGGTGGAGCTGTCTTTCATCATGGTGACATCGACGACAGGCCTGGTGCGGTCAATGTGTTGATCTCACTTGGAGATGGATTCGAGACAGATGGCGGTTGCGAACTCTGCGACGTGTGCAATGGCACACCCTCAGGGTTTTGCTTTTTGGATGATGTGCGTTGGTTTACCGTCAGGGAGTATGGCCTTGTTCTTGGTCACCTCCTTCATCGTAGGTATAACGAGTTGTCGGTAGGAAGGAGGCTTCAAGTTGATCTTTGTATTCCCCTTGTAAAGCAAAGAGCTGTGTACATCTCTTGGATGCAGAGGCTGAGGCTATGCTCATTTATCTAAAAAAAAGTCGATTCTGCAGCTGCGCGTACCTACAATTACAAAAACGTGAAAACCTCCTCCAATACGGCCGACTTGAAGCGGTGGCGATGCTCCTTTGATGAGTCCCATGTACGACAGGAGAAAAGATGCAGGGAGAGTATGAATATAGAGCAAAGGCTTGTGATGGATGTCATCGTCAAGGCGACCCGTCTTGCCTCAACGTTGAAGAACGATACATCAACAATGGATTGTGATTATTTATCTCTGGTCAAAATGGCACCTACGTACTATCGCACTTTAATGCACCAACTTATGTGAATAGTTAAAACGAGATGGAAGAGACAAGAGAGTGATAACCGGTACGTACAGGATTCAGAGGAGGCGATAGGAAGGCGGCAAGGAAAACCCATCTAGGGTTCCGTTCCCTCGCCAGCGACGCTGCTGGTCCGCTTCGCCTCCGGTGGCCTTCGGGCCTTGGAGGTGTAGCGGACCACGGCCTCTCGCCGGCAGAGGGTTTTTCGTTCTTTGTTAGGTTGTTTTCAGCGTCTTCTTCGGGATGTTGAGGCGGCGGCTACATCCTGATGTCAGAATAAGGTCCTCCCCGTCCTATCCTCGTTTCAACGGTGTGTCTTGCATCGACGGAGGGCGCCTGGAGTCGTGTGTCCGGCGGATCTCATGGGATCCGGTCGGTTTTCGTGTTCGTTTGTGTGGTTTCAGGTCAGTCTCTTCCGATCTACGATTGTCATCTTTGGCGACGGTTGCTGCTCTGGTGCGTTGGTCCTTTAGGGCCTTAGCACGACGACTTCCCGTTTGTCTACTACAACAAGCTCTACTACCACAAGCTTTGCCTTGCTCCGGTGATGGAGGGGCGAGGACGGCGGCGCGCCTTCGGCTCGCGTCAGTGTCTATTGTCGTCGCTAGATGGTCCAAAGATCTGCTTGTAATTTTTATTACTTTTGGGTCTATTTGTACTGCTATTGATGATTATTAATAGATCGGTGGAATTTTCGCAAAAAAAAGAGAGTGATAACCAATTTGTGGTTCAATGATTAGAAGCGCAGTGGCACCCTCAATCAACCATAGTTCAAACCTTAGGTTTGAAATTTGATACTTTGGTATCTCATAAAGATAGATTATTCTTCAGTGGATGGCGACACTTCTATCGACAGCCAACGCGTGAGTATACTTGCATAAAAACAAAAAAAAAAGACTTTGTTCGAGATCTAAGGGGTCAATACATGATACGCTAAATGTTTGTTACGGAAAGACGAAAGCCGAAGTGCAAGCATTGAAGTTTTTTAAGGTTTGGGGGAGGGTATGTGAATGAGACGTTCTGGCAATGGCAGCTAGGGTGGCGCGCGGGGCTAGAGCTGGTGGTGCCCAAGGGAATTAGGGAAAGGAAAGGCGGAGGGTGGAACTAAGTGCGAAATAAAGGGAAGGGTTCAATGGTAGTTGTGTGTAATTTGTGAATTTATGTGCGTTGGTGGTGTAGATTTTACACCCGATGCAACGCACGAGCATTTTTCTAGTACTTGGTAGAGAAATCCTAGGTGACCGAACATGACACGTAGCACGTATCTGTGTTGGGCTCGCGTGGGAACATCAATGACCCAGGAGGACAGGACTTTAGCCCGTATCGATCCGGTCTTTTTATTTGCCATAGACACAATACGATCGATTTTATTTGGATGAACGACAAAGCTAGTCGGTCTTTTTGACGGACCAAAATTAATCCGGTTTTTTTACCTACCAACACCACCGATCCGTAACTTATTAGTAGAGATATATATCTTTATCTTTACCTACTACTAATAAAGGAAGTAAGGTTTCTCCCCAAAATTTTCGTCCATTTTAAATTTATCCTTGATTTTCAATTGAATTCACACACAATGCCACCGCTTAGTAAATAACAGTTCACGGTTTGTTCCGATTATCGAGTGCTTCTTCTCCCTCCGATCGCATGCACCCGTCTGTGAGCCCATGCATTATTGGGCCTGCATGTTACTTCTTTTGTCGTTTGGCCTGCAATCAACAGGTACCACATCCAAGCATGCGCTTGGATTTTGTCTATTTGATAGTCCCACCTCGTGTCCTTACAGCATGTCTCGTCATGATAAAAAAAAATACAGCATGTCTCGCCAGTTTATATATGTAAGATTTCCAGAATCAACAAGCCGCTCCGACAATAATAAACCGCAATATGAGGAAGGAATTGACTCTCTCCATTGGACGAGAGAACCGAACAGGCGGGCCGAGTTGTACAGAGCGCTGCAGAAAATCCGGGGACGGTACGCTAGGACGCCCGAGGAAGAGGAGGAGGCGCTGCCGGCGGCGTGGTAAGGATGTGTGGGCTGCGAGAGGATCAATCGTGCCCCCTGCGAGTGGGGGAGTGGCGGCGTAGAGAGCGGGAATCGATGACGGAGGCGGCTTGCTCTAGAATATTCACGTGAGGGAGAGAGAAATAACGGCAAGTGAGGAGGGACAGCTAGGCCGGGTCAGCCTAGGATAGCTGGGTCTTTTCCTTCCTTTTTTTCTTCTCACCTTTCACTTTCTACTGAATTTTTTTACAGAAAAGCAAAGGAAAGAAGCGCCGAAGCGCCATACATCAGTTAGAAAGGGAAAAGAATATCAATAAGGGAAGGAACCCTTTCTTTGGATTATTTTTTGAACCATGCTGCGCAACTTGCTTTTCGTGACAAGCAATGCTATATGCAATGAGCAAAAAGTCCTTATTTTCGATCCAGAAGGAATAATAAGTCCCACATTCCGAAGAAAGCCGGGTTTTACTGTATTTTTTGATAGAACTTCAGATAAAACCTGGAACTCAGTCTTGCATCCTCCATCTGTTGTAGGTATAGTTGGCTGCTTTTCCATCTCAGCCTTCATTTGCAATGAAGCAGACAGGTTACCACATACACCAAGATACATCAACTTAAAAAAGGTTACCCTATGAAATCTAACTTACGATTGCATCTTTTACAGCGGAGGAGAAGCCATTTTTCCGGCTGAAGTTGCATTCCTTGAATATATCCAGAGGAGTGGGTTCTTTACCTTTGCACTTGTCTCCCTGAAATCAAATACATACATGAAGCTAACTTACAGGTTATATGGGGATTTTGTCACAAAGTTTCATATAATTCTTGTTTCTCATGTGGATAACTATCAAGAGTAGTACACTGCAAAGCATCAAGCCTGTAGACATAACATACAGATTTGCAGGGAAATGATGCGAACGAAAGTTCATACAAATAGGTACCGATTAAAACAGGAGTTTAGTTTAATGGAAACATGTACATCACAGTATTAAACCAAGAACTCGATAAGTAACATAGAACGGTCATATAAATGAGCACATGCACTGAGCGAAATAAAAATCAAAATAGCCACCAAAACTATAAACATCCATCACTTCTTACCAAATTTTGAAGTGCACTTCGTAGCTTCGTGACCCAGTTGATTGATGGTATTGAACCTTAGAACGATTTTTTTTGTTGGCAGCACATATCTTCTGCAGGAATTGTAGAATTAGTAACTGTGTACATTACAATGTACAAGGCAAAAACTTTGAGTTCAGAAAGGAACTGACCACCGTTTTGGGATGCCTCCAGTGGTCTACTAGCGCCTTCCACTCATCGTTATTCATCGATGGAACTAGACTTTCTTTTGGCACGTCATTTGGATCTATGTCAAAGCACTTCTTTTTAAGGAGGTACCGACATTGCCGAAGGCCTTTCCGAAGAAGGTTTGTACAATGATTTTCCACTGGTGAGAATTTTATGTCCATCTTACCACTTTCCTAGTGACATGAAAGAGCATGGATAAACGAATGATAGAATCCCAAAATTAGCATCTTCACCTAAATATTATAGGTGGTGCAAAGGCCGTACTTACCGCAACTTTACTGTAATAGTTAAAGAGAAGCCCAACGTCACTTACTCCAATGCGAATGAACATGCATGAATTTCCTGACTGCCTTGTTGCATTCAGTCGCAATGTTTGCAGCAATTTGAGCTGACACGGGCCTGGTCTTCCCTTTTGGAATGACGGCAAGAAGTGTGGCATCCGGAGATTCCGACAACCTGCTGGGTCCTTTTCCCACGTTGTCTACAATTTCTAGAACATCATCTCCTTCGACGACTGGATCAACATATAAAATACCACTATTTAGTATATCACAGTATAAAGGTGTTACTCCTGGAGGAAACAGACAATGAAATACATGAATCATGCCTTCAGCCACATTTTCAACCTGAGTTGAACTATCAGAGACTTCAATGTCCACAAGGATATGTGCAGTAGGATCATTAACTGTGCTACAACCTAGAAAGAAGAAGTCAGCACAAGGCCATCGGGCAGCTAACCAAAATGCAAGTAAGCAATTGGTATTAGAACTTACTTGGAGCAAAAGAGTGTTCTGTACGCAAGGATCTACATAGCGTTGAGCTAAGATCCGTTTGTTGTCATTTATATTCTGGCGAGGCACCTCTGGAACTACTTGTTTCACATACGAACGAGAACCTTAGCTTTGAAGGTAGCGGGTAAGGTCTTAAGCTTCTCGTGAACTAAGGGTTCAAAACATGTATCTCCTTCGTGGGGTGGAGACAGGCTGGTACAACTAAAAGCTGGCAGACCAGAAGATCTATTCATTCTTGGTTGGATCATGGTTCCATCTGAAGGCATCCGTTTATCCCTCTCATTGTTGCTGGCAGTAGGATTCTCCGTCCCCTTGTAAGAAACACAATAGGGATTGGTCAAGCAAGCATTAGAAAAATTAATTTACATTTGCAATCAAGCAACATATATGATAGGTAGGATAGGATGGACGAACTAGCACCTTAGTTTTTAAGATAGCGGTGAAGGTCTGATGCTTCTCGTGAGCTAAGGGTTCAAGATATGTATATTCTTCGTGCGGCAGAGACGGGCTGGTACAACTGGCAGCTGACAGGCAAGGAGATGATCTGTACATTCTTGGCTGGATCATGGTTCCATCTGAAGGCATCCGTTTATCCCTCTCATTGTTGCTGGCAGTAGGATTCTCCGTCCCCTTGTAAGAAACACAATAGGGATTGGTCAAGCAAGCATTACAAAAATTAATTTGCATCTGCAATCAAGCAACATATATGATAGGTAGGACATAATGGACAAACTAGCACCATAGTTTTTAAGATAGCGGTGAAGGTCTGATGCTTCTCGTGAACTAAGGGTTCAAGATAAGTATATTCTTCATGAAGGAGAGACGGGCTGGTACAACTGCCAGCTGGCAGGCCAGGAGATGATCTATCCATTCTTGGCTGGATCATGGTTCCATCTGAAGGCATCCGTTTATCCCTCTCATTATTGCTCGCAGTAGGATTCAACATCCCCTTGTAAGAAACAGAATAGGGATTGGTCAAGCAAGCATTACAAAATTAATTTGCATTTGCAATCAAGCAACATATATGATAGGTAGGACAAAATGGATGAACTAGCACCTTAGTTTTTAAGATAGCGGTGAAGGTCTGATGCTTCTCGTGAGCTAAGGGTTCAAGATACGTATATTCTTCGTGCGGCAGAGACGAGCTGGTACAACTGGCAGCTGGTAGACCAGGAGACTGGATCATGGTTCCATCTAGAGGCATCTGCTTAGCGGCCCTCTCGTTGTTGATGGCAATACGTTTCTCCATCTCCTTGTAAGAAACACAATACGGATTGATCAAAACAAGCATGGCAACAATTAATTGGTGTATTCAATCGAACAACATATATTATACAGCAGAGCTGAAAGGACGAATGAGCACCTTAGATTTTAAGAAGGCAGGTGAGGTCTGAAGATTCTTCTGAGGTAATAAGGGTTCCAGATATGTATCGCCTTTGTGTGCCTTGGATGCCGATATTTTCTTGATGCACTTAGATGCTTTGTCTACTTCCTTACCACTATTTTCTGGGAATGTTGGGATGCAAGCAATATTTCTAGACGAGAAGTCTTCAGTTGGGTACCATTAGGTACCGGTTCAAGTAAAACCTGATTATTTGGTCGCATTTGAGGATTTCTTTTAGCTGCATTTAAGATAACGAGCACAAACATAAGATGTGTATTAATTATGTAGGATGTGTGCGTGCTGGTGTGAGTGATGGACAAAAAAATGAAATCAAACAGATACACTAGTGTTGGAACCTGACGAGGGATTAACTCGTCAATGCCTACAGATTGTAGACTTAGGGTTTCGTAAGAAGTAGAGGGCAAGTAGATCTCGAAGGTTCAGCCGAACAAAGGTGCTCAACTCAAGATTATTGTGGTGACCCGGCATACCATTGCATGGTGTAGTATGCAAGTCCGACATAACACCAATGAAACACCGTTCCACTAGTATTACATCGCTCCGAGTGGTAAACAGAAACATATGCGGGTCCAAGGCATGTCTATAGAATTACATACAAACTCTGTTACAGAAGATCTGCACAGCCTCCTACTTTACAATGAGGTAAATCTGCAAATATCTCCTAAAGAACGACTCGTAGTCTAATCCTATCATGAACTCTATCTAAAGAGGATTTGACTAGCTATAGAAACTATGATAGGATTCTAGCTAAATAGGAGCTAGGTTGAGGAAGCTAGTTCCCTTCTATGGCTAATCTAGGTTTTCTCCTTGTTGGATGTGGTGTTGGACTCTTCTGACAGGTTCCTGTCCCTGGAAGTAGTTGTTGACTCCTCGGTCTTCGAGTTGCACTGTAGATCCTCCTTCGATGCCTCCATATCTAAGCAGGGGATTTAAGAGTGGGATGAGTACGAGCATACTCAACAAGTTCATTATAGGAAAGTGGTGTTTAATGCACTAGCTACAGCCATGGACCAGAAAGTCATAGGCAATGCAAGTTTTTGTAAACATTTCTTCAAAAGGTTGCTTTTATTCTGAAGAGCTATGTCTGTCAGCCTTCACCGGTTGACTAGAACTTCATGGAGTTCCTTTCCGGCAGCGTTCACAGTTCCATATCCCGGAACAGGGAGTGACAGGTCACGATTCATTACACTCTGCAGAGGTGTGTTGCTTTACCCATAAGAGATCTTAACCTTGGTGCCAACCGAGCACGTTACCCGTCCACACTTCCTTTGGTGTGAGGCCCGGTATAAGGTCCTAGCCAAAATTGCATTCTCCCGCGACCTCGCACACCCACCCTTTGTTGCAACTCCGACCCTGGGTCCTCGCCGGTGAGCGTACCCCTTTGGATAGCCTCCGACCCCGACGACAATTCAGGACTCTCCCTAATATTCCTTCGCTAGCGGTTGCAACCCATCATAGACCGCATTACCGTGGGGACTTTCTTGGGACCCCCACCCTACCGCTTGTTCTTAACTGGATCAAGTGTCTACGGTAAGCGCGTCCGTTGATGAACGAGAGGAGAGAACACACTTGACTACTCCCTCCCACTCCAGATCTTATGGTTAACACGGGTATTACGGCACAAGAATCACTGGACGACATTTGTTGTTAATCCTAGATGGATACAAACCCTTGCAATGGAACCTCCACCAAACTCATACCATGGTTCCATTGCCCACCACTTAGCCATATTCATAATTATGAAGATAGCAATTTTACTTTTTGTGCAAGAGTGATAAGTATAGTACTTTGCAAGTAATTTGGTAAAAATACTCAAATGACATGAGCAAGCGATGAACTTGCCTTTCTTGACTGCAAGATTATGCAGTCAAGGCCTTCGATACACAACAACTCCAAATTCTGAAATAGCATCATCGTCCGGTAAGGACGATGTTTAAAAGATTGGCAAGGATGCAATAATGCATAAGTATGAGATGCAATCACTCTAAACGTGACCTAACCCCGATGTCGAGGGTACTCCTCGGCAATGCCCTCCGAATGGGGCTTAGGGTTTGATAGGGCAAAGGTGGCCGATCTTTCGATGAGAGTATGATAGCGTCGATTTGTTGGTGGAGTTCGTGCTTGACGATCCGACTACACGTGCAAAGCTCGTGCGCCAATGCAATCGCTAGGACAATCTCCGGGAGTTACTGATCTTGCGGATGCACGATCATCCTGACCAGCGAGGGTCTTAATTCCTACCTGAAATCGAGAACAAGTAAGAACTAATATTGCAATCAGAATATTGCGGATATAGATGAAAACTTTATTGAAAAGGTGGGATTCCGAATAGTCGGTCTTGTTCTGGGCATTGGCCTCAAAAGAAGTACACGAGAGTTGCAGCGATGGCTAACTTTTAATCTAATCAAAATCCGAGTCTAAACGTGACGGCTATGGGGGTATTTAAAGGAGGAAAAGGTGGGGTTTCGACCAGCCATACGTATGGTGGCCGAACCAAACCCTAGAAGGCCTTTCCCCCTTCAATACGGACTCTAAAAAGTGGCTGACTTAATTCCTGCGAAAATGACATGGGCCTGGCCCAAAACTAAAGGTGACGCAGCACCATATTATGCTATGGACGAAATTATGAAGTAGAGAACTCTATATTTCGTCCATGTCTTCATCTCTTCTTATGGTGGCTTCAAAGTTCTGAAATCTCCACTTGTGGCGTCATCTTCAATCCTCAAGTGCTTGCTGCCATCTCCTCCATGTGTGATCATGCTCCAATGCTTGTCCTCCTCATCCATGCTAGGTCCATCATTCCTAAGAGTAACAAACATATCTGATTTAGGCAACATCATATTCTCATGTATATGAGGAACAGTTCCAAGAAACAAAAGTACCTGATAGTTAAGTTGTTTGGCACGAGCTCGAGTGATTGGTCCTTGTATTTGTGTGGCTGTAGGTACATCGGTTGTATCAATCGATGGGATGTCCTCATCATGCCCCCCTTCTTGAATTGAAGTCGTCCTCGACGCAAGCTCATCTTCTTCACCAAAGTAAGGCTTCAAATCTGCAATGTTAAATGTAGGACTTACCGGACCCAATTCTGCAGGAAGCTCAAGTTTATATGCATTATCATTTATTTTTTCTAACACCTTAAAAGGACCAGCGGCACGAGGCATTAACTTAGACTTGCGCAATGCAGGAAAACGATCTTTGCGCAAATGCAACCAAACAAGATCACCAACATCAAACACAACATGCTTTCTTCCTCTATCCCCAACAATTTTATACTTAGCATTCATGCGTTCTATGTTGTCTTTAGTAGTCTCATGCAATTTTAATATCAATTCAGCACATTGTGTAGCATCCAAATCATTTTGCACCGAAGATGGTAAATGCAATAAATCAATAGGTGCACGTGGAACAAAACCATACACAATCTCAAAAGGGCACATCTTAGTGGTAGAATGCAGCGAACGATTGTAAGCAAATTCAATATGAGGCAAACACTCTTCCCACAATTTTAAGTTCTTCTTCAAAACAGCCCGCGAGCATAGTAGACAATGTTCTATTTACTACTTCAGTTTGTCCATCAGTTTGGGGATGCCATGTAGTACTAAACAGCAATTTAGTCCCCAACTTAGCCCATAAACATCTCCAAAAGTGGCTAAGAAATTTAGTATCACGATCAGAAACAATAGTATTTGGCACACCATGTAAACGCACAATTTCGCGAAAGAACAAATCAGCAACATGTGTAGCATCATCAGTTTTGTGACATGGAATAAAATATGCCATCTTAGAAAACCTATCCACAACAACAAAGGTACTATCCCTCCCCTTCTGTGTACGAGGCAAACCCAAAACGAAATCCATAGAAATATCCTCCCAAGGTACACTAGGAACGAGGAAGAGGCATATATAAACCATGTGGATTAAGTCGAGACTTAGCTTTTTGACATGTAGTGCAGCGTGCCACAAATCTCTCAACATCTCGACGCATACGTGGCCAAAAGAAGTGTGCAGCAAGTACATCCTCCGTCTTCTTCACACCAAAGTGACCCATCAATCCTCCTCCATGCGCCTCCTGCAACAACAAAAGACGAACGGAGCTATCTGGGATGCATAGCTTGTTAGCACGGAACACAAATCCATCATTGAGGACGAATTTGTTCCATGTTCTACCATCTTTACAATTCAGCAACACATCTTTAAAATCAGCATCATGCAAGTATTGTTCCTTTATGGTTTCTAATCCAAAAATCTTGAAGTCAAGTTGAGATAGCATAGTATAACGGCGTGACAAAGCATCAGCAATAACATTATCTTTACCCTTTTTGTGTTTGATAACATAAGGAAAAGAC
This sequence comes from Lolium rigidum, assembly GCF_022539505.1. Lineage (NCBI taxonomy): Eukaryota > Viridiplantae > Streptophyta > Magnoliopsida > Poales > Poaceae > Lolium > Lolium rigidum. Next base: position 194,659,671 of record NC_061510.1, on the reverse strand, counting down.
TCAATAAACTCAACCCACTTTGCATGGCGGCGATTCAACTTAGCTTGACTACGAATATGCTTCAAAGATTCATGATCAGAATGTATAACAAATTCTTTAGGCCATAAATAATGTTGCCAAGTTTCTAATGTCCGAACCAGCGCATATAATTCTTTATCATAAGTAGAATAGTTCAGACTAGGCTCACTCAGTTTTTCACTAAAATATGCAACCGGTTTGCCCTCTTGTAATAACACACCTCCCAAACCAATTCCACTAGCATCACATTCAAGCTCAAAAGTCTTATTGAAATCAGGAAGTTGGAGTAGTGGAGCATGTGTTAACTTATCTTTCAGAATCATGAAGGCTTCTTGTTGTGCATCGCCCCACACAAAGGGCACATCCGTCTTTGTAAGCTCATTCAGCGGCGCAGCAATGGATCCAAAATCTTTCACAAAGCCCCTATAGAAACCAGCGAGGCCAAGAAAGCTCCTCACTTGTGTAACCGTCTTTGGCTGCGGCCAACTCTCAATTGCCTCAATCTTGGCTGGATCAACTTCAATACCCTGCGCAGTAACAACATAGCCAAGAAACGCAACTCGATTGGTGCAAAAGGTGCACTTCTCAAGCTTACCATACAAACGTGCATCACGTAAAGCATTGAAAACATCACGTAAATGATCCAAATGATCCTCCAAAGATTTGCTATAAATCAGAATATCATCGAAGTATACCACCATAAAACGTCCAATAAAAGCACGTAAAACTTCGTTCATCAGTCTCATGAAAGTACTAGGTGCATTAGTTAAACCAAAAGGCATTACTAACCACTCATATAAACCGAACTTAGTTTTAAACGATGTTTTCCATTCATCTCCTAATTGCATACGAATCTGGTGGTAACCACTACGCAAATCAACTTTAGAGAACATAATAGAACCACTCAATTCATCAAGCATATCATCTAAACGAGGTATTGGATGACGGTATCGAATGGTAATATTATTAATAGCCCTACAATCAGTACACATGCGCGAAGAACCATCTTTCTTAGGTACCAAAATAATAGGAACAACACATGGACTAAGAGACTCACGAATGTAACCTTTATCTTGGAGAACCTGAATTTGTCGCTGAATCTCTTTGGTCTCTTCAGGATTGGTACGATATGGTGCACGGTTGGGCAGCGAAGCACCTGGAATCAAGTCAACCTGGTGTTCTATCCCACGGATAGGTGGTAGTCCAGGTGGTACATCTTGTGGGAACACATCAATGAATTCCTGCAAAAGGTTAGCAACCGCAGGTGGCAAAGAAGGAGGCATATCCTCAAATGAAAACAGAACTTTTTTTGCAAATAATAGCATAGCATTGAGTAGTGTTCACATCAAGTTCAGCAATATCAGATTTGCTAGCAAGCAAACAATGATTTTTCAAACGAATTTCAGTAGCATGGTTCGAATCAGATTTAGTATTAGTCTTATGTGGCACAAAATCTGTAGCAACAATCTGATTCTCACTCTTATGTTTCTCCTCGTTTTTTACTCTACTAGCTCTAGCAAGATCATCTTTTAGTATTTGTTCAGGAGTCATAGGTTTGAGACCAATTTTCTTTCCATCATGCATAAGAGAATACTGATTAGTTTTACCATTATGAACAGATTCTCTATCAAATTGCCAAGGTCTACCAAGTAACAAAGAACAAGCTTGCATAGGTACAACATCACAATCAACAAAATTAGAATATGTACCAATAGTAAAATGCACACGTGTAGTTCTTGTTACCTTGAGCTTCCGAGAGCTCTCAAACCATTGAATGTAGTATGGATGTGTGCGCTGTCTTGTAGGGAGAGAAAGCTTCTCCACCATGTCAACGCTAGCCAGATTATTGCAGCTCCCTCCATCAATGATGATCCTTATAGCTCGCTCTTTTACAACGCCTCTTGTTTGGAACAGATTGTGGCGTTGATCATGCTCAGCTTTGCTCAATTGCACGCTCAACACACGCTGTGCAACTAAGCTCCTGTACTGATCAGCAGTGTCAGCTTCCATTACCTCCATCTCTCTCTCAAAATCAGAATTGGCACCATCACGTGCAACAATAAGGGCCAATGTATCTTCATCAAAGTCACTTGCAGAATCATATTCGCCGTCTTCACGCACCAACATCACACGCTTGGTTCTGCATTCGCTTTCTATGTGCCCAAATCCCAAGCATTTGCGACATTGAATGTCGCGCGTCTTCCCCGTGGAGGCCATGGAAGAAGAACTCCGAGGAGGACCAGCAGATGGTGGTGGAGTAGCAGCAGGTGGTGTTCGTGATGCAGGCGCGGTGTACTTGGAGGTAGTAGGCGCTGGTGCAGCCCCACGAGATGGTGGCGCTGATTGTCGCGGAGTCCATGACGATGTACGACCTGCAGAAACATTAGCTTTTCTCCATGGTGGTTGACGATCCTGCACTTCACGTTCAGCTTTGCAAGCAAGATGAAGCAAGCGAGTAATGGTGTTGTACTCCTTATAATCTAAAATATGCTGAATCTCTTTATTCAAACCACCAAAGAAACGTGCAAGCATAGCCTCATTATCCTCTACAATACCACAACGAATCATGCCAGTTTGCAATTCTTGATAATAGTCTTCTACAGAATTTTTTCCTTGTTCTAAGCGAGACAATTTTTTTAGCAAATCACGTTGATAATGTGGAGGAACAAAACGAGTACGCATAGCAAGTTTTAAACCAATCCAGGTAGTAGGAATATTAGCATGATGTACTCTACAATGCTCAGACCACCAAATAGATGCAAAATCTGTGAACTCACAAGTAGCAGCACTAACACGCAAGTGATCAAGGTATTTTAAACATGCAAAGCGTTGTTCTACTTCCAATTCCCATGTAAGATATGCATCAGGATTATATCTACCCTCAAATGGCGGAATATTCAGTTTCAATTTAGCAACATGATCATCATCACGTACCGGTCGTGGAGGTGGTCGAGCGTGGCGGTTCAGCTGCCGTGGACGACCAGGTGCAGGTTGTTGGACCTCCTCATCATCCAGCGCGTTCTCATCTACTTGCTCATCCTCGTTCCCTCCATAATCCTCGTATCCTTCATCAGAAGGCGCGTCATGTGCGGCTGCTGCAGCAGGAGCGGTACCCGCCGGAACGTCCGCACGAGGAACGCGGCGTGCACGGCGTTGCACGTTGGCGCGAGGCGGCGGTAACCGAGTCAAGAGCTCCTGGAACTTGGCGTCGAGCTTGGAGTTGAAAGCTGCCTCGAGGCCATCCAGCTTGTCCAGCGCGTCGGTGAGTTTGGCATCCACGTCACCAATGCGCGCCTCGGTGTCGCGTGCCTGCCCGCCCAAAAGGTGGGTGAAGTGAGCATGCAACTCCTCAGTCGTTGACGTGGGCATTACCCTTTGGGTAACCGATGTTGCTCTACCCTACACGGTCCAACTGGAGGCCCATGAAGGTACCCGATGGCAAGATGGGCCACTAGGACGGTGCGGCGGAAGATTACTTGGAGTACAAGACACGGAAGAAGCCGAACAAGGAAAGATTGGAGATAGATCTACTTATAAACCTACTCGTACTCGATTAGACCTCTCGGGACCTGGCCACCTATATAAAGGCCAGGAGAGGGGCTATCGAGGGACACAATCAATCTTAGCAATCTTAGCCAACAGAAGCTTAGAACTAGGTTACCCTAGCAATTAGCTATCTCAACGAGATCACAGACGAACTATTCGGCACCCCATTGTAACCTGTTTTCATCATAATCAAGAACAGACAGGCAGGACGTAAGGGTTTTACCTCATCGAGGGCCCCGAACTCGGGTAAATCGCTCTCCCCGCTTGTCTGTGTACCGATGTCTCGTGTCAGCTTGCAGGATTCCATCAACCCTAAGCCCCTATCGGAGGGCATTGCCGAGGAGCACCCTCGACAATTGGCGCCGTCTGTGGGAACCCTGTCGGCACAAGGCAGAGCATCGGCAGATCCGATCATGACACCGGCGACTTCACCGGCAACTTCATCAGCAACTTCGTCGACATCATCGTCACCAAT